>NW_028261394.1:4808620-4946120 GCF_051295495.1 Thamnophis sirtalis
GAAATTAAGTGTTTTTTCTTCCGTCAAAGCACCTGGCCTGCCCAAATACAGGAGGAAGCATTCTGCTTCCCTTTTCCTGAAATCTATCTATCTATCTATCTATCTATCTATCTATCTATCTATCTATCTATCTATCTATCTATCTATCTATCTATCATCTATCTATCTATCTATCTATCTATCTATCTATCTATCTATCTATCTATCTATCTATCTCAGTGTTTCTCAACCTTGTCAACTTGGAGATGTCTGGACTTCAACTCCCAGAATTCTGGGAGTTGAAGTCCAGACATCTTCAAGTTGACAAGGTTGAGAAACACTGATCTATCTATCTATCTATCTATCTATCTATCTATCTATCTATCTATCTATCTATCTATCTATCTATCTATCTATCTATCTACAGTATCTATCTATCTATCTACAGTATCTATCTAATCTATCTATCTATCTATCTATCTATCTATCTATCTATCTATCTATCTATCTATCTATCTATCATCTATCCATCCATCCATCCATCCATCCATCCATCCATCCATCCATCCTTCTATCTTTCTACCTACCTACCTACCTACCTACCTACCTACCTACCTACCTACCTACCTACCTACCCAAATATATATTAAAAGAAAAGGTTGCCCTTGCATATATGTGCTAGTCGTTCCCATCTCTAGGGGGCGGTGCTCATCTCCGTTTCAAAGCCGAAGAGCCAGCGCTGTCCGAAGACGTCTCTGTGGTCATGTGGCTGGCATGACTCAATGCCGAAGGTGCACGGAACGCTGTTCCCTTCCCACCAAAGGTGGTTCCTATTTTTCTACTTACATTTTTTTTACGTACTTTCGAACTGCTAGGTTGGCAGAAGCTGGGACAAGTCACAGGAGCTCACTCCGTTACGCGGCGCGAGGGATTCGAAACCGCCACGATATTAACTATTGAGACCTCGATAGAGATTTGAAATCATTTTCCTGATCATCTTTCTTTAAATGGCCGATGGTTAACCCTGAGAGGACACTAAACCATCCGCTCAAATGGGTTGTATGTAACTTTTGAGCAGCCCGTTGTAACTTTGGACGGTTGCTAAGCGACCGGTCGTCAGTGGAGAACTACCTGTGTACTGTTTTTAAAGAAAGATGACAAGATTCTTTCATTGAATTGATTGAATTAAGTCAGTTAAAGCGCCAGCAGGTTGGTTTGGCGAGAATTGGTAACGGGACGATTTCAAAATCTGGAGTTTTGGAGCCCCCTGCTGGCCATCCCTGGTCTTTACAAACCGCTGCAAAAAACTTAGAAAACCGCAGTTTCTCCTCCAGGGGGCAGTATACCTCTTGAAACTCAAAAAGAAACTAGATTGGGAAGGGAAGCAGTTGTCATTCCCCCCCCCTCCCCTCCCATCTTCATCCCTGCAGGGGAAACGGTTGGGATTACCTAGAACAAGAAACTGAAGAGGGAAGAACTGCGTGCAGCTGCTTGATCCGCTTCAAAAATTACCCCGCTTTCGCCGAAGGGGAATTTACGGAATGCGTAAAAAGCAGAACGAGGCGGCGGAAGTTTGAACCCAATCTCGGTTTTGCCCACTTTCCCCCTGCCCTCCATCTGCTTTTGGTGCCTGGGCTTCACAAAGCCTGACCGGTCCTCATACTTATGACCATCACAGCATCTCCACAGCCACGTTTCCCAGGAGCACTGCAAACATTTGCTTCTGGTCCTTGACGTACGGCCATAACAGAGTCCAAAATTTCTGTGCGCACTACGCATAGATTAGCCCTGTGATGCTGAGCCTAGTGGAGCATGAAGCCATGTCCCCCGGCATGCGCAGCCTTGCCTGTTTGTCTTCTGGGTTCCTGGCGCACATGTGCGCGCACCACAATCAGCTGTCCTTCGCATGCACAGCAGTGCCAAAAAACTGGTGCGTGCTTGCGTGCTGGAACCTGGAAGTTCGGCTTTTCCGAGCACGGCCCCCGAGGGGTGTGCCCACGCACATTCCCGCCCTTCGCCATCGCTGAATTAGCCCACATTCTGGCGAGAGAGAAATTCCCTGTGGATGGACTGCAGCACGGGCCTGAAATCTCGGGAAACTAAACCTTCGTTCCCAGATTGGATGCTATATCCTTTTAAGACAAAGTTTTGTAAAAATGTCCTTCTCTGAAAGTCTGGTCACCATCAGAAAATCCTGTTCCTGGCGTAATACTGGAAGAAGGAAGACTTGCCTACAATCCAAGAATGGACATTGAAAGTAACAAACTTAGCTGAAATGGCTAAAATATCGGCATATCTCAAAGATCATTCAATATGAGAGATATAAACGAGACTGGAAAAAATGGATTGACTATATACAAAATAAATACGGGACCAAGAAATTCCAGTTAGCCTATGCTTAAGATCAGAAATGATTTAAACTGTTAAAAGTTAGTTCAGTAAGAAGAAGCTAAGGTCAATGTAAGAGCCAAGGTGGCGCAGTGGTTAAATGCAGCACTGCAGGCTACTGCTAGATCAGCAGGTCAGCGGTTCAAATCTCACCGGCTCAGGGTTGACTCAGCCTTCCATCCTTTCGAGGTGGGTAAAATGAGGACCAGATTGTTGGGGCAATATGCTGACTCTGTAAACCGCTTAGAGAGGCCTGAAAGCCCTATGAAGCGGTATATAAGTCTAACTGCTATTGCTAACTGCTATTTTACAGAGCCGAGGTGGCGCAGTGGTTAAATGCAGCATTGCAGGCTACTTCAGCTGACTGCAGTTCTGCAGTTCGGCTGTTCAAATCTCACCGGCTCAGGGTTGACTCAGCCTTCCATCCTTCCGAGGTGGGTAAAATGAGGACCCAGATTGTTGTTGGGGGCAATATGCTGACTCTCTGTAAACCGCTTAGAGAGGCCTGAAAGGCCTATGAAGCGGTATATAAGTCCACTGCTATTGCTATTGCTATTGCTAATGTAGAACGTCATTAATTTCTTTATTTCTTTTTTTCTCAATAGATTTTAGACTGTGTTAGTTAAAAATCCATACCGTGTACGGGTTCTGGGAAGTCGGGGGGGGGGGGGAGGAGGAGGGGGTTTGGGGGGTGGAGGGAGGGAGGGGCATACAAAAATAATTGTACTTCGGTGTTTTAATGATTGACGAATGATGAAATATTTGTGTTTTTTAAAAGAAATAAAACCTTATCTAAAAGAAAATCCTGTTCCTTTCGGCTTGCGTCGGTTCTGTTTTCGTGGCTAAACTCTACGACGGCATTTATTTTATTTAAAATGTTTTATCATCCGTCTGGCACCCAGAGCAAGATTTTTTTTCCCCAGCCAGTGCTCCCCATAAATTGGATAAAGGAAAGAAAAGTTTGTTTGAGTTTAGCTCTCCATCAGTAGTCTTTCAATTTTTTTTTTTAAAAAAAATTAAACTTAACAGTTCCGCTGCCTGGGGGGAAAATATAATAATTGGAAAACTCAAGATCTAGGTAATCCTCAATTTGATTACAACATATTAAATAAGCAAGGCGGAGAGAAAAGTAAAGCAATTAAGCTCTTAAAGATGTGCTTGTAGTAATGGAGACGGAGAGGCACTCAAGGGAAGGAAGGTTTGACGAGGTTGGGGATGGTTACGTCCTAACATGAGGACTAGAAACCAACTTGCAGGGAAGATCACAAATCGGGTCGCCTGTCTCACTTAACGGCCAGTGTCTAGCACTGATAATGTTACCTAGGCCATGCAGCATCTGCAAGAAAACAGGGAAGCTCATAGAGCAACTACAACCCTCCTATTATTTCTCCTCCTCCTCTTCCTCTTCCTCCTCTTCTTCTTAAACCCCACCCACTTCCAGTACTGATGATGTTCCCTAGTTGGGCAATGGAAACGTCTGCAAGAAAACAAGGAAGCTCAGATAGCACCAAGGACCTCACAGTTCCTCCTCCTCCTCCTCCTCCTCCTCCTCCAATCTCACCCCCTTCCAGTACTGATGATGTTCCCTAGTTGGGTAATGAAACATCTGCAAGAAAACAAGCCAGTTCGGAGGGCACCAATAGCAATAGCAATAGCAGTTAGACTTATATACCGCTTCATAGGGCTTTCAGCCCTCTCTAAGCGGTTTACAGAGTCAGCATATCGCCCCCAACAACAATCGGGGTCCTCATTTTACCCACCTCGGGATGGAAGGCTGAGTCAACCCTGAGCCGGTGAGATTTGAACAGCCGAACTGCAGAACTGCAGTCAGCTGAAATAGCCTGCAGTGCTGCATTTAACCACTGTGCCACCTCGGCTCTGTGCCACCAAGCACCCCTCATTTCAACTCTGAGCTACAATGATCGTCCTTTGAGGGTTTTCAATTCAGAGTTTTGCAAAAGAAGCATGCGCTAAAAAGAATGGAGTGGAGATGAAAACGCCATTACTAGTCAAGAGAAAAAAACCCCGGTTCTTTTGAAGTTATTTTATTCCAGAGAGGCAGAGACCTGGAGCTGGCATTTGGCCCCTCTGTTAGAAGAAAAAAAGAACCAGAGCCAGCTCCCAAGTTGGCATCTCCTGCCAGCCACACATGCCGGCCGTTTCACCATGGAAGCCTCCACTTCGTTAACCGTTCTGCTTAAAACACCTCCTGCATTATTGATAGCTGAGCATCAACTCCCTCCGTCGTGCCAGGCATTTTAAAATTACTCTTGGTAGGAGATGAGCAAGGGAGCCAGCATTCTGGCTCTAAAACAGCGGTCACCAACTGGTGGTCCGTGGACCACTGGCGATCCGTGAGAAAATTTGGGTGGTCTGCAGAAATATTTTTTTTTTGCATTTTTTTTTATTGCACTAAATCCGGGGTCCTCAAATTACGGCCCTTGGGATGGATACGTGCAATGAACGCTTGTGTTGCTGCAGAGAGTCTCCCTCTTTGGGGTCTTTTTGTGGGGGTCGGAGGGGGGCAGAAATTCCGACTTGGGGTCTGCTTCGGCCTCCTGGTGGGGGGCTTTGGGCGAAGGCTGGAGGGAAGCACCGCTGGTGGGGAAGAGCTGGAGGGCCTCGTTCCAGTGGGACTGCATCAGGGCCTGGAACTGGCTGATTATCTCAGCCCGCTGAGCCTCCAGGTGCCGGCACCTGGCCTTGCACTCCCGCAGGTCTTTCCTCTGCTTGGAAAGCCCATGCTCCTAGTCCTCAGTGAGGTGCTTCTGCTGAGCCTCCTTCTCGGTCCAACTTGAACTGTTTTGCCAACTCTTTCTCCTGGTGGCTGCTTAGCTCCAGCAACTGCTTTCTGTTGGGGCCCTAAGGAGCCCAGGAGGGGAGGAACGGCTGGGAGGGGAGGAGCGAGTAGAGGCAGACGAGACACCCCTTGATGTGAGTGGCATCAAGCTGGCCACCCCCATTCCAATCACATGACTACCTAGCCATGCCCACCCAGCCGGTCATTAGGCAGATCCTATTAGTGCTCCGCGGGATTTAAAATTATGAATTGAGAGGTCTGAAAGATTGGGGACCCCTGCCCTAAAAGATAAGCCAGCCCAAGATAATAACGGAAGACCCATGTCAGAAACGGTGAATTTGCAGCCACTCGGTCCATCAAGCAACACCAGCATTGAAGAAGACCTTCTAAAGGTGGCCCACAGCTGGAGGAACAATGGCTTCCTGGGAAGAAAAACCACCGCTTCCATAAGGAGGATATTATTCGTAGACACATCTGCTGCAGATGTGGGCTCAAAAGCTGGGTGGGACATACGTTCTTCAACCTTGGCTTCCATGAACGGGGGGAAGGATACGCCGAAACACCAACGAACAACAAAGAGGACCTCCATCTCGTACCGCAAGGGGGTCTTTTTTTTTTAAAGATCAAACGTCAAGGATTTTTAATTGGCGAGGGGGCCGCCACGCAGGAAATAATATCCAGAGGACTTGGTTGATGTATTGCTTGGGTCCACAACATCCAAGACCCCCCCCCCACAACCACCCCCACCCCAAGCTTGGCTTTGGCTTAAAGAGTTAATTTTAACTCCCGTGGTTTGTATTTATTTATGATTTACGATTCCGCGGGGCACGTAAGCGAAGCCGCTGTGGACCTATTAATCAAAACTTTAGCTAGGACCACAAGCAGTTGCTGAATGCCTCGAGGGCCACTTTGAGGCTGTAAATCCGGGCCACCTCACCTGCTTCCGGAAGCTCCCCCCCCCCGAATTGTGTTGCAACTGGTGCAGAAGCGACAAATCGGCTGGCATTTTCAACTTGAGCTCAAACCGAAGTCCTTGATAGCACCCTCAACCCCCCCCCCCCAAACCAACCAACCAGCTCGACTGCACTTCAAAGGAAAATACTTGTAGCTGGGGGTTGAAACGAGGGGGGGGGGGTCCTTGGTGGTCTCTGCCTGAGCTTGGTGGTTTTCTTGCAGGCGCTTCATGACGCAAACTAGGTAAAATCAGCCGAGCCGAGGTGGCGCAGTGGTTAAATGCAGCACTGCAGGCTACTTCAGCTGACTGCAGATCTGCAGTTCAGCGGTTCAAATCTCACCGGCTCAGGGTTGACTCAGCCTTCCATCCTTCCGAGGTGGGTAAAATGAGGACCCGGATTGTTGTTGGGGGCAAATATGCTGACTCTGTAAACCGCTTAGAGAGGGCTGAAAGCCCTATGAAGCGGTAGATAAGTCTAACTGCTATTGCTATTGCTAAATCAGCCGCAGCGCTGATGACGTTACCTAGTTGGGTCGTGAAACGCCTGCAAGGAAAGAAACAAACTCAGAGAGCACCAAGGACCCCACAGTTATTCCTCCTCCTCCTCTTACCCCCACAAACCCCACTCCCTTCTAGCACTGATGATGTTACCTAGGTGGGTCGTGAAATGCCTGCAAGGAAACAAGCAGGCTCAGAGAGCACCAAGGACCCCACAATTGTTCCTCCTCCTCCTCTCCCTACAAACCCCACTCCTTTCTAGCACTGATGACGTTACCTAGTTGGGTCGCGAAACGTTTGCAAGAAAACAACCAGGCGCAGAGATTGCCAAGGGCCCCATGGTACTTCTCCTTCTCCTCCTCCCCCTTTTTCCTTCTTCCTTTTTGCCCCCCTCTCAAATCCCCCTCCCTTCTAGCACTGATGATGTTACCTAGCTGGGCCACGAAAACGTCAGCGAGAGAAGGAACAAACTCAGGGAGCACCCCCAAATCTCTCCCCTCTTTCCTTTCATCCTTGTAGCCTAAACAAGAGGGATAGAATCAAGATCACGGGAAGTGTAACGCAATATGACGTTGGTTAATGTAATAGTGTACATGTGATTTATATGTTATGAAAACGGGGGGGGGGACACTTTAATAAATAAATAAAAAAGGGCTAAGCTTGCAGCGCGAAGGAAGCAGCCCCCGATTTCAGGTCCTCCCAGAGTTTTCACTTCCTCCTTCTGCGCCACGATGGGGAGGGAAAGTCTCTTTCTTCCACACACACACACACACCCCTCTGAAGAAAGAGGTTGAGCAAGACAGCTGGGGCTTCTTCTGTGACCAAATTAGGAAAGAAAGACCAACGGGTTCTCCAAGATCATCATCGCAAGGCGCCGTGGCCCACAGAACCGGCTGGGCCTGTCTGGACCTCGCTGTGGAGGCCGCCCCGTAGCGGAAGTGGTGGCTGAAGTCCCATCTTGAAGCTCCATGGAGGACACCTCCGTCTAGAACAGGGAGGGCTAAACTTTGTTGTTGCGGCCCGAAATTCCCCCCCCCCCGCGCCCATAATAGCAATAGCAGTAGACTTATATACCGCTTCATAGGCCTTTCAGGCCTCTCTAAGCGGTTTACAGAGAGTCAGCATATTGCTCCCAACAATCTGGGTCCTCATTTTACCCACCTCGGAAGGATGGAAGGCTGAGTCAACCCTGAGCCGGTGAGATTTGAACCGCTGAACTGCTGATCTAGCAGTAGCCTGCAGTGCTGCATTTAACCACTGCGCCACCTTGGCGCAACGGGTGCGCAAATCCCGCCCCGTGCATGCTTGCACCTCTCCCTGCATTCCTTCACGCACACCCCAGCGCATGCGCCCTGCCTCCCCCCCCGCCCATTTTCACCCTCATGGGTCTAGGACCTCCATATCCAAGAACAGGATACCTGAAAAGTTACACAGGCAGAAACCACCGAAGGGAGCCCGACACTGAGGTTGCTAAGTGAGACGTTTGTTGAGCGGGTTTTGCCCCATTTTACGACTTTGGTTGCCGCGTTCGTTAAGCGAATCACCCGCCTGTTGATAAAAGTTAGTATAACCGTCGTTAAATACGAGACGGTTGCCAAGCTGGCCACTGGGTTTTGATCACATGGCCACAGGGAGGCTGATCACATGGCCACGGGGAGGCTGGTCGTTAAGTGTGATCAATGGACGTAAGTGTGAACAACGGTCGTAAGTGTGAACGGTCGTAAGTCAGTGTTTTCATTGCCCTTGCAACTTCAAACGGTCACTAAACGGACTGTTGTAAGTCGAGGACTTCCTGTGTATGAGCAGCCTGGGCAACGAAAGAGCGGGGACTGGTTTGATCCAACTTGGCATTGACTCAAAAAGAAAACCACCCACAACCGCTTACAACGATTCATTTAGTGACCAAAGTTGGAACAGAACTGAAAAAAGGGTCTTATGACCACTGCAGCATATCCACGGTCACATGATCAAATTCCAGGCGCCTGGCTCACATTTATGACGGTTGCAGTGTCCCGGGGTCCTAGGATCCCGTTTTGCGACCTTCTGAAGAGCACCTGAGGGCAGGACAAGAAGCAATGGATGGAAACTAATCAAGGAGAGAAGCCACCGGAGAGCGAAGGAGAAACTGTCCCGTCGATGAGAACAATTAACGAGTGGAACAGAAGTTGCCACCAGGAGTCGCGAATGCTCCAACACTGGGGGTTTTTTAAGAAGAGATTGGACCGCCGTTTATCTGAAATGGTTATATGGCTTCCCGCCTAAGAATGGGGTTGGACTAGAAGACCTCCAAGGCTCCCTTCCAACTCTGTTATTCTGTGAAACTCAATGAGGAAGCCAGAGCCACTTAACCATCACGTTTCTGGCTTCACCCAGGCCGCAGCTCCCTTAACAACAGCGGCAAAGAAAGATCTTTGACTTTGTCTCGCTCAGTGGCGTACATTTCCGGGCTCAATTACGGCCGTTAAGTTGGGGACTTAAAAAATCCTACCCATACGGGGCTGTTCAAACTCTACAAAATCTCACCTTCTCCTCCAAAAATGACCTCACTCCACTCCATTAAAAAAAGTAGCTTGTTCAAACTCTACAAAATCTCGCCTTCTCCTCCAAAAATGACCTCATGCCAGTTAAAAAAAGTAGCTGAAACCGTTTCTCCTCTTCCCAGCATAAACATTTTTCCGCCTTCCAGAGAAGGAAGACGGCCGCTCGGGGAAACTGGCGAGGGAGCTCTCGCCCCCCCCCCGTACTGGGATGGCGCGTTGGCAGGACGCAAAGCAAAACCGCATAGCGGGCACCCTGGCTCACGTTAAGCCTGGAACCCGTTAAGCCCCGGGGGGACGGATGCTGGAGGAAAACCAGATAGTCTCACCTCTCCTTGGAAGAGGGGAGGGAAAAAAAGCCGATTTATCGTGATTAAAAAAAGGCATTCCTGCAGTTTACGGTTGATGATTTCTCCAGGGTGCAGAGATGCGGCGACGAATTTCCGGGAGCAACGGAGGAGAATGAGGTGTGTGAAGATTAGGCAATCCAAATGTTGGAGATGTGACTGTGTTGATGCTACGTATTATCATGTATGGTGGACTTGTAAAAAAAAAAGTTAAAGCGTTTTGGATAAAAATATGGTGGATTATTCAAAATATCCTTAAAAAGAGGATAAAGTTTACTCCTCAGTTGTTCTTGCTAGGTATAATTACAGACTGTACGGTTATAGAGACTAATTTGATTCTGAACTTAACAACGGCAGCAAGATTGTTGGTGGCGCAATACTGGAAGAAGGAAGAATTGCCTACTATTCAAGAATGGACGTTAAAAGTAGTAAATTTAGCAGAGACGGCCAAAATCTCAGCGTATTTGAAGGACCATTCAGATGAGAAATATAAGTTGGAATGGGAGAAGATGGATTGACTACATTCAAAATAAATATCGGACTAAGACATTTCAATTAGCTTACGAATGAACAAGGAATGTTATAACTTATCCAAATTTAGCTTAATAAAAGGGGAGTTAAAGCACAAGAGGAGTTAGGATGCTATAGTTAGTTAGCTTATGTTAGTGTATGATTGTTAAATGTTTATACTCTGTATTTCGCTCTGGAAAGTTGGGGAGAGGGGGAAGGGTTGAAGGGTTGGGGAGGGAGGGGAAATAAATGTAAAATGTATTAAAACTTTTCAATAAAATAAAAGATTAGGCGAGAGAGAAGGTAGTTATGTTTGCATATATTTTTTTTTGCAAACCGTACAATTCTTCCCACAGTTGTTGCAGGGAGGGGCTGTGGTATCTGTTATTCTAGCAACTAAGGGAAAGGAGGCCTTGCAGGCTGGGAGGGGAAGATGTGAGCTTAAGAGGTGAGTGATTCAGGTGAGTCACTCCCCGATTTGCTGGCCTTATTTGTTAAGATTTTTGCCCTGCCTTTATTTCTATTTCTTTATAAATACCAACTTAGAACTGAGGAGGAATTTCCTGACGGTTAGAACAATTAATCAGTGGAACAGAAGTTGCCTCCAGAAGTTGTGAATGCCCCAACACTGGAAGTCTTTAAGAAGATGTTGGATAACCCTCCAAAAACCCTTCTTGCTAGGTTTAATTACAGACTGTACAGTTATAGAGACTAACTTGATTCTGAACTTCTGAACAGCAAGATGGTTGGTGGCGCAGTACTGGAAGAAGGCAGAATTGCCTACTATTCAAGAATGGACGTTAAAAAGTAGTAAACTTAGCAGAGATGGCCAAAATTTCAGCATATTTGAAGGACCATTCAGATGAGAAATGCAAGCTGGAATGGAGAAGATGGATTGACTATATTCAAAATAAATATCGGAGAGGAGGGAGGAAGAGAGAAAAAGAGAAGGAGAGAGGGTAGGAAGGAGAAGAAAGAGGGGAGAAGTAGAGGAGAAGTAAGGGAAGGAAGAAGGGGAAGGAGAGGAGGAAGGAAGGAAGTAGAGAAGGAAGGGAGGGAGGAAAGAAAAGAAAGAGAAAAGAAGGTGAGATGTGGAGAGGTAGGGGAAGAAGAAAGAGGTAAGGAGAGGTGGGTGGGAGAGAAAGAGAAGGAGAGGAGGGAGGAAGAGAAAAAAAGAGAAGGAAAGAGGGTAGGAAGGAGAAGACAGAGGGTAGGAGTAGGGGAGAAGTAAGGGAGGGAAGAAGGGGAAGGAGAGGAGGAAGGAAGGAAGTAGAGAAGGAAGGAAGGGAGGAAAGAAAAGAAAGAGAAGGTGAGATGTGGAGGAGAGGTAGGGGAAGAAGAAAGAGGTAAGGAGAGGTGGGTGGGAGGGAGAGAAAGAGAAGGAGAGGAGGGAGGAAGAGAAAAAAAGAGAAGGAGAGAGGGTAGGAAGGAGAAGACAGAGGGTAGGAGTAGGGGAGAAGTAAGGGAGGGAAGAAGGGGAAGGAGAGGAGGAAGGAAGTAGAGAAGGAAGGGAGGGAGAAAAGAAAAGGGAAAATAAGGCGGTGTCATAGCAGGTGTGAAGGATGGTAAACAATACATTCCAAATTATACCTTATATCCTTTTAATTGGAATAATAATAATAATATAAGAATGGCAAAGAAAAAGAATAACTATGTGAATGTATACCTATAACTGTATGTAAGAGAATAAACGACAGTAAAAATATAAAGCACAATATAGGTAAATAATACTTGATCATAAGTAGCTAAGTATAAATAAATAAAGAACATATATATAAAAATGGATAATGAATAACGAGATTATGAACGGAAGACAGAAATGTATAGAAGGGAAAACACTAACTGCAAAGAAACCGATTCGGAACTGCTGTATGATATACGATGGAACTTATTGTTCCTATGTTGTTTTTTAAGTTATGTGGTTATTTTTGTTAATGTGTTTATGTGTTCTGTTGATGTGCTTATGTGTATAAAATAAAAATTCAAAAAATAAAAAATAAAAATAAATAATCGGACTAAGAAATTTCAATTAGCTTATGAATGAATGAACAAGAAATGTAACAATTTCTCTAAAGTTAGCTTAATAAAAGGGGAGTTAAAGCACAAGAGGGAGTTAGGATGCTAAAGTTAGTAAGCTTATGTTAGTGTGTGATTGTTAAATGTTTATACCCTGTATTTTGCTCTGGGAGGTTGGGGGGAGGGAAGGTTGGAGGAGGGATAGGGTTGGGGTGGAGGGAGGGGTTCCACCACAAAACCACGGTAGACTAAAGCGCGCTCGACGAAAGCGCGTACGTGACGTCATCACAGCGTGACGAAAACAGCACACTGAGCGGTAAACTTAAAATTAACACGTAAATCTAAACCTAACCCCCCCAAACCTAACCCTAACCCTAACCCTAAGCCTAACCCTTAACCTAACCCTAAACCTAACCCTTAACCTAACGCTAAACCTAACGCTAACCCTTAACCTAACCCTAAACCTAACCCTAACGCTTAACGTAACCCTTAACCTAACCCTAACCCTAACCCTTACCTTTATGTGAATCGGCTTGCTTTAAAAGCGCTTTTTAAAGCGCCCTTTTTTCTCCGCGGTCGTATTTGTCGCGCTGCTGATGACGTCAGGTACGCGCTTTAATCGGGCGCGCTTTAGTGGACCGCGGTTTTGACGGGTCACGTCCGGAGGGAGGGGGAAGGGGAAACATTTGTAAAATCTATTAAAACTCTTTAATTAAAAAAAAATTAAAAAAAGATGCTGGACACCATTTGTCTGAAGTGGGGTAGGGTTTCCTGCCTAGGTGGGAGGTTGGACTAGAAGATCTCCAAGGTCCCTTCCAACTCTGCTATTGTATTGTATTGTATAATAGCTCAGGGTGGGGAATATAGATCATAATAATACTCCTTTCTCCCCCTGTTTTCCCCCCATAGCAACAACCCTGTGAGGTGAGTTGCGTTGAATGAGAGGGACACTGGCCCAATGATACCCAGCTGGCTTTCATGGCTAAGGCAGGACTAGAACTCCCAAGTCTGGCACAAAGCCCCCCTCTGACCCGTACAAAAAGCCCCCGAAAGGGGGAGATTCTGTGCAGCAACACAAGCGTTCATTGCAAGTATCCATCCCAGGGGCCGTAGCTCAAAGACCCCCGATTTAATGCAATATCTAAAATGCAAATAATTTTTCTGAGGGCCACCAGTTTGCCCGGAAATGAACAGGCCATTAAGCCAGGGGTCTCACCCCCCTGTCTGGACATCAGCCCTTCCCCACCTGGAACCCTGATTTTAAGGAGGACGAAGCACTTCAGCCATGACTTCCTGCTGGCAAACTCAACTCTTTTCTGCCTTTAAGAAGTCACAGAAGGTCAACTACAGCTTCCTGCTTCAAGAAATTGAAAAAAAAAATCGGGGCTGGAAATACAAGACTTGCCTCTTATGGAGATTTTTTTTCCCCCAACTCGATCGGCACCGAAAAGCCGAATCATCTTCTCGCTGGATGGCTATATATGGAAGGAAGAAGAAGGCAGAACCTTCTACACACACACACACACACACACACCCTTGCAAAGTTTCACTTCCCAAATCTGCCCAAATCTATTTTTAATTCCGGGTTTAAAAAAAAAAAATCCCAAATTTTTGGAAGGTATGGGATAGTGCAAACCAACACTAATAATAATGAGAGAGAAAAAGAACACACACACACACACACACACATATACATACATACGCATACCATATTTTTCGGTGTATAAGAGGCACTTTTCCTGCCCCCCTAAAAGAGCGTGGAAATGTTGGTGCGTCTTATACAGCCATTTTTGGCCTCTCGAAGCCCTGCCTTCGCATCCAATTTTTGCAAAAAACAGAGGGGTTTTTTTTGCCTTCCCCCAGCCCTTCTGAAGCCTGCAAAGTGCTGCTGGGGGCCGAGGGAAAGCAAAAACTTTTTTTTTTTCTTACTTACGTCTTTGAAATGTTGGTGCGTCTTATAGTCCGAAATATATGGTGTGTGTGTGTGTGTGTGTGTGTGTGTGTGTGTGTGTGTGTGTCTGTGCGTGTGTGTGTGTGTATGAATGAAACGGACGTTGTTAGCTCCGAAACTTAAAATATATTGCTCACTTAGCTTTCCTTAGCCACTGCTAATATTGTCAGAATGTAAAAACCATTAAAGAGATAACTGCCTTTATACACTATTTATAGGATAATTCACAATATAGATAGATATAGAGAGATTAGATAGAGAGATTAGATAGAGAGATTAGATAGATAGTTAGATAGATTAGATGGATAGAGGATAGATAGATAGATAGAGATAGAGAGATTAGATAGAGAGATAGAGAGATAGAGATTAGAGAGATAGAGAGATTAGATAGAGATTAGATAGATGAATACATAGATAGAGAGATTAGATAGAGATAGAGAGATAGAGACAGATAGATAGAGAGATAGAGACAGATAGATAGAGATAGAGAAATTAGATGAGAGATTAGATAGATAGATGGATAGATAGATTAGATAGATAGATAGATAGATAGATAGATAGATAGATAGATAGATAGATAGATAGATAGATAGATAGATAGATAGATTAGATAGAGCCTCTCTGTGGGCACATGAGTCGTTGCCACAGCTCAGTTCCACCGCGCATGCGTGCTCGCTTCCCGCCGGCCAGCTAGTTTTTGGGTCTTTGCTGCGCATGTGTGTGGGGGGCATACGGGAGAGGCGCACTCATCTGTGGGCACACATGGGGTCACAATCACATGCATAGGCAGGGGCAGAGAATGGCGGGGTTGTGCACGCATGCGTGGGGGCTGCGCACGGGGGTGGTGGTGGTGTCACTTGCACATTTGCATTGTGGGTGTCTGCCAGGGGTGCCACCATGAGTATCGATTCAGCGCCCGAAAAAATTTGCACGCACGCTTAAAACAGTCTGCACTTGCAAACAAGGTTAAAAAAGGAATAAAAATTACGTTTTTTTTTTCCCAATGAAGATTTTTCTGTGCCTGTGCAGAACAGAAAACCGAGATGGCGCCGCCGAGGAGAGACCCGGTACGGTGACGTGTCTGCTGGAGTTACTACCGCTTCGGCCGAACCACACCGAATAGGTAGGAACCCACCTCTGGCTCTCGGCGACTAAAAGATTAGCCATCCCTGCCCTACAGGTTTTTACAAAGGCGCCTCCGGAAAGGTGAAGCATCTCCATGCCAATTTTATGCCAAACGACAGCAACCTCACTCCCCGGAACGGCAGCCTTAGGCCTGGCCAGGAAACACAAACACACACACAAACGCAGAATACAATTTCTGCCTTCTCGTCAAGTCTTTTCTCTCTCTCTCTCTGTTTCCTCCCTGGTTAGGCTTCAGCGGCACCACTGAAAAATCTGCTTGTCCTTTTAAGGTAGAAAAATGCCTGCCCCGAATGAACGGGGGTGGGTGGGTGGGGGGGAGAGCGAGAGAAGAGCCAACGCAGGCAGAAAACTTCCTTTTTCCTGCGGCTTTGGCAGAGGCTCAATGGAGCGTGTTCTCGGCCGGGGCTGTTCGGAAGTGGAGCTCCACATCAGCAAGTGGGAGAGAAAAGGGGAGAAGGGGAGGGAGAAGGGAAGGGAAGCAGCGCTTTGCAAAATCAAGACAAGGGGGTTTCTCGGAAGGGGAAAAAAAATGTGCTCTTTGTGGGGAGGTTTTTAAGGGCACACACCCCGCGGGTCGTATCTGGCCTTTTGGACATCCCTAATCCAGCCCAGGTGAGGTTAATTGGAAATTCAAAATCAAATCTCAATTTAAAAAAAGGTAAAAGGTAAAAGTTCCCTTTGCTCATGTGTGCTGGTCCAGAGGCCTTCAAACTTGCCAACTTTAAGATAAGACTTGTGGACTTCAACTCCCAGAATTCTCCAGCCAGCGTGTGGACGGCATGACTAAACGCCGAAGGCACATGGAACGCTGTTCCCTTCCCACCAAAGGTGGCCCCTATTTTTCTACTTGCATTTTTTAACATGCTTTCAAACTGCTAGGTTGGCGGAAGCTGGGACAAGTCACGGGAGCTCACTCTGTTATGCGGCGCTAGGGATTCGAACTGCCGGCTTTTCTGATCGACAAGCTCAATGTTCTTAGCCACTGATCTTCCCTTATCTTCCTCCCTCTCCCATTCTTTCCTCCTCCTCCTCCCTCCACCTCCTCTTACTCCCCTCTATCATTGTTGTTGCTGTACTGATGATGTTGCCTAGCTGGGCCATAAAACGTCTGTAAGAAAACCACCAAGCTCAGAGAGCACCAAGGACCCCCCAGTCCCCCTCCTCCTCCTCCACATTGCAAACCCAACTCTTATCACTGATGAAGTTACCTAGCTGGGCCATGAAACGTCTGCAAGAAAACCACCAAGCTCAGAGAGCACCAAGGACCCCACAGTCCCCCTCCTCCTCCTCCACATTGCAAACCCAACTCTTATCACTGATGAAGTTACCTAGCTGGGCTATGAAACGTCTGCAAGAAAACCACCAAGCTCAGAGAGCACCAAGGACCCCATACTCCCCCTCTTCCTCCTTCACATTGCAAACCCAACTCCTATCACTGATGAAGTTACCTAGCTGGGCCATGAAACGTCTGCAAGAAAACCACCAAGCTCAGAGAGCACCAAGGACCCTATAATCCCCCTCCTCCTCCTGCCCTGCTCCTTTTTCCTGTCCACAACCCCGCTTCCTTCTAGCACTGATAATGTTAGTTCATGCTGGTTGCTAGTTGCATCATTAAACTATCATTCATGATGCTACTTGCATCCTTAAACTAAACTCGGGGAACACCAAAGGTTTCACTGCTCAACCCTGAGCTACCGATATCCTCTTTCATTTCTGTTTATAAGAAGGAGTGAAAGTCTTAAAGCATTTTGGATAAAAATATGGTGGGATTATGCAAAATGTTCTTAAAAAGAGGATAAAGTTTACCCCTCAGTTATTCCTGTTAGGTATAACTACTGCTTGTACTGTTATAGAGACTAACTTGATTTTGTACTTGATAACGGCAGCAAGATTGTTGGTGGCGCAATACTGGAAGAAGGAAGATTTGCCTACTATTCAAGAATGGACATTGAAAGTAACAAACTTAGCAGAGATGGCTAAAATATCAGCATATCTCAAGGACCACTCAGATGAGAGATATAAACTGGAGTGGAGAAGATGGATTGATTATATTCAAAATAAACACAGGACTAAGAAATTCCAGATAGTTTATGACTGAAGAAGCAAGGAATGATATAATCTGTTTAGAGTTAGCCTAGCAAAAGAGAAGTTAAAGCTCAAATGAAAGATGATAGTAACTTTCTTTAAGTTTATTTTAGAACATTTTGTTAAAGATTTATACCCTGTATTTGTTCTAGGAAGTTGGGGGGGAGGGGGGAAATTTTGGGGGGGTTAGGTTCGGGTAGGGGAGGTAAATATTTGTAAAAGCTTTTTTTGAAAATAAATTCAATTAAAAAAAAAAGAAGAAGTGAAAGTCCAGAGCTGCCGGACACCGAGGTGAACCAATCACCTTTGCATACAGAAGATGTCTCGCTTTTAAATCCCGATGCCTTCAACTGAACGTAAGATAGCAATAGCAATAGCAGTTAGACTTATATACCGCTTCATAGGGCTTTCAGCCCTCTCTAAGCGGTTTACAGAGTCAGCATATTGCCCCCAACGACAATCCGGGTCCTCATTTTACCCACCTTGGAAGGACGGAAGGCTGAGTCAACCCTGAGCCGGTGAGATTTGAACAGCCGAACTGCAGAACTAGCAGTCAGCTGAAGTAGCCTGCAGTGCTGCGTTTAACCACTGCGCCACCTCGGCTACCCAAGGCCACAGGGACGAACATTGCAGCACTGAATTGGCAGGACGCATCCTTAAATCCCAACTGTTTTTGAACTCAAAATGCTCCACCGAGCAACGTTGAGTCATTCCAAGCGAGGCTTCTGGCCACGGGAGTTTTGCTGCATCCGACTTCATTTGGTATGTTAGCCGCGTCTCCTTTCCAGTAACAAGATAATTGAGGTTTAATTAGAAGGATGTCGGCAATTAGTCTCTCTTATTGTGGAGGGCTCACTGGAGCCTTGGTGAGAACAGGGAGAGGGGGAAAAAAACAGCGAAAGAAGCTGCTTTTGGGATACAGGGAAGCGGGTACGGCCGTTTGTAATCCAGCTTGTTTTTTGGAGTGTGTGTTTGTGTGTGTGTGTGTGTGTGTGTGTGTGTGTGTGTGTGTGTGTGTGCGCGCGCAATAGGGAGCAAATGTTAGAATTTTGACCCTTATGGGTGCTTTCTCCCCAGTGCACTGCCCTAAAGAGATGGCCAACTCTACACATATCTAATGAGGATAGGCTAGGAATAGGAATGGAATAGAATAAAGAGTTCTGAATAGAATAGAGTTTAGAATAGAATAGAATATAGAGAATAGGAATAGGAATGGAATTAGGAAATAGAATAGAATAAAAAGTTTAGAATAAAACAGAATAGGAAATAGAGAATAGAATAGGAATGGGATGGGATAGAAGAGAATAGGAATTAGGGAATAAGATAGGAATAGGATAGGATAGGAAAAGAATAAAATATAGAGTTCAGAATAGAATAGAGTTTAGAATAGAATAGAATATAGAGAATAGGAATAGGAATGGAATTAGGAAATAGAATAGAATAAAAAGTTTAGAATAAAACAGAATAGAAAATAGAGAATAGAATAGGAAAGGGATGGGATGGGATAGAATAGGAATTAGGGAATAAGATAGGAATAGGATAGGATAGGAATAGGAATGGAATAGAATAAAATATAGTTCAGAATAGAATAGAATAGAGTTTAGAATAGAATATAGAGAATAGGAATAGGAATGGAATTAGGAAATAGAATAGAATAAAAAGTTTAGAATAAAATAGAATATAAAATAGAGAATAGAATAGGAATGGGATGGGATAGAAGAGAATAGGAATTAGGGAATAAGATAGGAATAGGATAGGATAGGAATAGAATAAAATAAAGAGTTCAGAATAGAATAGAGTTTAGAATAGAATAGAAAAGAGAGAATAGGAATGGAATTAGGAAATAGAATAGAATAGAGTAGAATAGAATAGAAAATAGAGAATAGAATAGGAATGGGAATGGAATGGAATAGAATAGAATACAATAGGAATTAGGGAATATGATAGGAATAGGAAAGGATAGGAATAGGAATGGAATTAGGGAATGGAATAGAATAGAATACAATAGCAGAGTTGGAAGGGACCTTGGAGGTCTTCTAGTCCAGTGTTTTTCAACCTTGGCAACTTGAAGATGTCCGGACTTCAACTCCCAGAATTCCCCAGCCAGCATTCGCTGGCTAGGGAATTCTGGGAGTTGAAGTCCGGACATCTTCAAGTTGCCAAGGTTGAAAAACACTGTATCTAGTCCAACCCCCTGCCTAGGCAGGAAACCCTATACCGTTTCAGACAAATGGCTATCCAACATCTTCTTAAAAACTTCCAGTGTTGAAGCATTCACAACTTCCGGAGGCAAGTTGTTCCACTGATTAATTGTCCTAACTGTCAGGAAATTTCTCCTCAGTACTAGGTTGAGAGTAAAATGTAGCTCTTGGTTTACGACGATTCCTTTAGTGACGGTTCGAAGCTCCAACAGCAATGGGGGGGGGGGAGAAGCCACCTATGACCATTTTTTCACCCCCTCATGGCTGCTGCAGCATCCCCATTGGTCATATGGTCAAAATTCAGAAGGCCTGGCAACTGACTCGTACTTAGTGACAGTTTCAGCCACAAAAGGGTCTTTGTGATCCCCCCCTTTTGCGACTTCCTGACCAGCAAAGTCAACGGGATTCACTTAACAACTGTGTTTACTTGGGCTTTAACAACTGCAGTGGGCTCCCTTAACAGGCTGCGGCAGGAAAGGTCGTGAAACGGGACACGACTCTCTTAACGGATGCCTCACTTCGCAGCTGAAGCGTCGGGCGCCCTTGGAGTCGTTAAGTCGAAACCTACATTGTTGTGATCGCCAGGAGAGGCGGAAGGGGGTTGGAACAAATAAACGAAGAGTTAAACGTCCTGTATTCTTAGCTTCCACCCAGCCTCGCCAAAGGGAGATGGGCTAACTACTCTCTTTCATGGATGGATCATCGCCATGGCAACCGCATCCTTCACCTTCTGGTCCTTCTCAGCTCAGTGGGGAGACGCTGCAGTGACTTGTGCTGAGACTGCATAACAGAAAGGACTTTTTGGGCCATATGGGAAAACGCACCGAAACGGCCGTTGTCAGCAGGTTTACAGCTGCTGTTGAGAGAGACAACACCACACATCCATGGCCGTCACAACGGATGGAGCCAAGGGCCCAAAGCAGAGACTTACGATAGTTGCAATGTCTTGGGGGGGGGGGTCACGTGTCTTGTGGCCCACCAGTGGCCGGTAGAGCTGGCAGCAGATTCGGACAGTGAGGAGGTTGGGGAGGAAGATGGGCCAGTCCTGGAGTCTGGGGAAGGCTCTGATGAGGGCTCTGTGTTGGAGGCAGAGAGGGGGCCAGGGCCGTCTGACAGTTATCAGCTGCCTTCGGAGTCAGAGATCAGTGAGGCAGAGGAACAGCTGGAGCCTGTTCCCAGTGTGCGCATGCGCAGAGTGGCCAGATGAAGGGAACAGCTAAAGAACAGGGGGCGACTTGGGAGTAAGGCCACAGGTGGACGGTGAATGGCTCCTCCCAGAGGAAATAAAAGAGGAGCGACAGGGGAGTGGAGTTTGCAGGAGACAATTAGTTCCCTTCATTGGTTCGTGACTCTCCGAGGCTCCTTGCCAAGTTCTGCAGATATCGACCTGGCAGCTCTCCAAGCCAGATAAGGTCCGTGACTGTAAATCCTCCCTCGAAAGACTTTGCTGGATGTGAATGAGCAGAATTCACAGTCCATTAATAAAAGGGTTTTTCTGTAGGGACCAGGAGTTTGCTTCCTGCTCTTGGGAAGCCTCGGTCAGAACAAAGGGATCCCCTTTTGCGACCTCCGGCCAAGCCAAATCAATGGGGAAGCCAGATTCACTTAACAACCATGAGACTCATTTAACAACGGCAGGGACTCGCTTAACCACTGCGGCGAGAAAAGTCAAAAACGGGGCAAAACTCACTTAACCGATTTCTCGCTTAGCAATGTACATTCTGGGCTCCGTGGCGGTCGTACATTGAGATGAACCCGAACGTCAGAAAACAAGCTTGATTTAACAAATAATAGAGGAGGCTCATTATTTGCTTGCTCGGAAGGAAATCATTCTTATTGGACTTCTATTTTATTTTATAACCCAAAATTGGAGAGAGAGAGAGAGAGAGAGAGAGAGAGGGAGGGAGGGAGGGAGGGAGGGAGGGAGGGTGGGTGGGTGGGTGGAAGGGAGGGAGAGGAAGGGAGGGAGGGAGGGAGAGAGAGAGAGAGGGAGGGAGGGAGAGGGAGAGAAGGAGAGAGAGAGAGAAAGAGAGAGAGAGAGGGAGGGAGAGGGAGGGAAGGAGAGAGAGAGAGAGAAAGAGAGAGAGAAAGAGGGAGGGTGGGTGGGAGGGAGGGAGAGGAAGGGAGGGAGAGGAAGGGAGGGAGAGAGAGAGAGGGAGGGAGGGAGAGGGAGGGAAGGAGAGAGAGAGAGAAAGAGAGAGAGAGGGAGAGAGAGAGAGAGAGAGAAAGAGAGAGAGAGAGAGAGGGAGGGAGAGGGAGGGAGGGAGAGAGAGAGAGAAAGAGCGAGAGAGAGAGAAAATCGGAGATTCAGTGAACGAAGTTTCCTCCCTTCCTTTCTTGTCTTAGATGTGGCTTTCTGGCCGAGAACATCTGGTTTCTTGGTGTAACTACTAGGAACTTTAATTACATCCAAACTGGGAACACTGATTGGAATAAAATACAGCCGGGGGCCATTCAGAGTCGTAAACTAAGACCTGATTTTGTTTCGGAAATCCTTGTTGAAGCTAGCCGCAGTTTGTTAGACGCCAAAACAAGCCACGGGTCACTTACAATGGGGAATGGGTGCTAAACTGTGATTTATGTTGTATCCGAAGCAGATATATTTCGGCTGGAAACGCTTGGATCTAGTGGTGAAATTCAAAGATTTCCCCTACCGGTTCTGTGGGCGGGGCTTGGTGGTCATGTGACTGCGTGGGCGTGGTTGCACAGCCGGCTCACACACAATGCAAAAGCAGCTGGCTTTTTTTCACACAAAATGCCCCCTGCAATAAGCAAGGAACCTCACAGAGACACAGAGAGCTCAAAAGCCAACTATCACACTTTACCCAAAAATAACACAAAAGCTGCACAACTGACTCACACAGAATGCAAAAGCAGCTGGACTTCACACAAAATGTCCCCTGAAAAATGTCGCCTGTTCCTGTCCCCTGCAGGAACCTCACAGACAATCAGGCACAGCTGATTGTCACACAGCTGATCGTCGGAACCTTTTTAAAAAACTTTTTTAAACATTTTTTTACAACTTGTTCAAGTGAATGGTGGCTTTTTTCACTACTGGCTTGGCGAACGGTAGCATTTTCACTACTAGCTTGGGAAAATGGTGGCATTTTTCACTACTTGTTCGAGTGAACTGTGGTGTTTTTCACTACTGGTTCGAGTGAATGGTGATGTTTTTCACTACTGGCTGGGCAAATGGTAGCATTTTCACTACTATCTTGGGAAAATGGTAGCTTTTTCACTACTGGTTCAAGTGAACAGTGGTGTTTTTCACTACTGGTTCAAGTGAACGGTGGTGTTTTCACTACTAGTTCAAGTGAACTGTGGCCATTTTCACTACTGATTTGAGTGAACAGTGGCATTTTTCACTACTGCTTCAAGTGAACTGTGATGTTTTTCACTACTGGTTCAAGTGAACAGTGGCTTTTTCACTACTGGTTCAAGTGAACAGTAGCATTTTTCACTACTGGTTGGGCGAATGGTAGCATTTTTCACTACTAGATCGAGTGAACGGTGGCATTTTTCACTATTGGTTGGGCGAACCAGCCCGAACCGGTAGCATTTCACCCATGTTTGGATCCCATCTTTCAAAGCACTCAACACGAGATTAAAATTAGAATCCCTTTTAAGGCCTTGGAGTATATTTCAAAAGCAAACGTTTATCAGTTCAACACAATCCTTTTTTCCTGCACCACAAAGTCCTTCAGTGGTTTTCTGCTGCCATCAAAATCCGTAATAAAACAGCCTTTAGGCTCAAATCAAGAGAGAAGTGGGTTCAAATCCTGAAGCCGGCTCAATACACCGTAGTTGTTTTGTTTTTGGATAAACCGTTTCTTTGCATTTAGACAGAAGAACTGGGCTGCATAGAATTCATCCCCACTGTGGATTTAACCAACGGTGCCACCTAGCGGTGTTCAGCCCTAAGTGGACTTTGCGCAATGACACACTTTTTCATCAATGAGACAATCCCATTGAATAAATAAAGAAGCTTTCATTGAGCAGATCCTTTTCCAGAGCTAAAAATAACCCCCATTCCTCGGCCGCCCAGCCATCCAGGCTGGCTCAGGAATTCTGGGAGTTGAAGTCCACACGTTGCTGTAGCTCTCCACGCCTGCTTTAAGTCATGGGGAAATGGACACACACACACACACACACACACACACACACACACACACACACACACTATAGCAAGGGGCGAGTCTCAAAACCTGGCCACTTTTAAGACTGGCGGACTTCCAACTCCCAGAATAGCTGGCTGGGGAATTCTGGGAGTTGAAGTCCATGGAAATCTTAAAAGCTGCCAAGTTTGGAGATGGACAGCTGAACTGGAATATAATCTTAGAAGTCTTTCTGCAAAGCAATTTAATGACCATCAAAGGTATGATCTTGTTATGAAGGTATAAATAATTTGGATCAGAAGAGAGGAGATGCGATATAAATAGCAAACAATTGTGTTTTTTTTCTCTTAACTATAACAACGAGAAGGAAATGTTAATGTATACTGTTGGTGATTATTAACTAGAAATGTCAGTATCTTTCAGATTGTCTTAGATTTTAAAGGGTTATTTTGTTAATAAATTTATGTTTAGAGACGGTTATAAAGGTAAATCTCTCTTGTGGTGAGGAGAGGTGAGAGAAATAGTAAATAATTTTTAGCTAACTATAATAACAATAAAGAAATGTTAATGGACAATATTTAATGATATATACAGGTGTGTTGCACTGGTAAAAGTAAAATGGAAGTGTTAATCCATGAGTCTTGTGGGGGGGGAGGAGAGGGAATGTTAGATATCCTTTTAATCGACTTTCTTTTAGAATATGGTATGTAAAGATGTAAAGTTATGGCAGATTCATTGAGACTGGGGGGGAAAAAATGCCAGTGGGTGGTTGTGTCCTTAAAACCCTAATTAAATGAAAATTGTGGTATGGTGATAGTAAAATATATAAATTCTATAATGTACAACCCAAACTGAATGAAATATATGTAATGATTGTGGAAGAAATGCACAAAATGTACCTGTGTAACCTATGGATACGCTTTCTACAAGATGTAATGAAAGATGATTTTTTCTTTTGTGTTTCTCTTTAATAAAAACAATTAAAAAAATTTTTTTTTTAAAAAGGTGAAACCACCGTACTTGGTTTAAATGAGAGTGACATAAGGAGATGCAAGAATCCCAAGGCAGGAATATGCAGAATTGAAATACTAAAAAGGACAAGAGATGATGGGTAGATATAGAATACTTCTTAATATACGATTTGTTTGATTAAGAGTTAGAAAATGGAAGTAGAAGTTAGAAATGGGAAAAATATTACATGTATACAATATATTATAATTACCAAGTAGACACAAATGATAGAAGCGGAAAGATTATTATTAGATCTACTTGAATGGTATTATTATTAGTATTGTCTATAGCAATAGCAATAGCAATAGCAATAGCAATAGCAGTAGACTTATATACCGCTTCATAGGGCTTTCAGCCCTCTCTAAGCAGTTTACAGAGAGTCAGCATATCGCCCCCAACAATCTGGGTCCTCATTTTACCCACCTTGGAAGGATGGAAGGCTGAGTCAACCCTGAGCCGGTGAGATTTGAACCGCTGAACTGCTGATCTAGCAGTAGCCTGCAGTGCTGCATTTAACCACTGCGCCACCTCGGCTCATATAGAGTAAGTTGATCATTATTACTATTATTATTTTAACTATTATTATTAATCTTGGAATTATTATTAATATTTCAAAAATCTAAAATGACTCAGACAATGCACGGTTCACCAAGCACCTATGTGTACTTAAAGAAAAAAAAAGTATAAATAAAAATTATTTTTAAAAAAAGGTGAAACCACCACTTGGCTGGTGTTCATTTGCCATCGGCTTGCGATCTCAAAAGATGCAAACCCATTTGCAGTTGGTGGTGTCAAAAGACACAAACCCCGGCATTGCACAATATTGGAAAAAGTATTTGCACAATATTGGAAAAAGTATTTGCACAGTATTGGAAAAATGAGAACACTCCATCAGATGAGGATGCAATTCGAAAAATATTAAGACTGTGCAGAGATGGACAGATTGACATTAAAAATAAAGGACAACGATGACGCAGAATATTACCTAACATGGAATAGACTTTACCAGTGGTTAGGGATGATAAGAGCTAGAAATTAGATGAAGAAAGATTATTGCTATGTATGAATTAAATATACAGGTGGTTTGTAATTATAAACATGCTGATATAATTAACAGACTTACAAATAAGCTAATATAAAGAGAAATTTAGTGAAAATTATTATGTTACACTGTTGTTATTGTTAGTATGTGTTAATATTTCTTTTTGTTCTTTCTTTAGCTTTTTTTTATAAGTGATGTGCCCTGACAATATACTGTATTCAAAATGTTTTTTTTAATTTAAATTTTTTATTTCTCATATATACATTCACAATTATATGATCTCATAACTGTTATTAATAATATGTATTTGTAACAATTTTTCTCCCCTACAGTTGACAATATACTTGAAATTGCTTTCTTACCATCCCATAAACCCATCTTATCTTACAACAATCCTACTTCTTCTTCCTTCCTTCCTTCCCTCCTTTCTTCTCTCCTTCTCTCCTTCCTTCCCTCCCTCCTTCCCCCTTCCCTCCCTGAATAACTCATGGCTGGAAAGTATGATAAGGCAATGAATAGATCTGAAACCTGAGACATTTTCGTTGGGCATGCTTCCAGGGAATTATAATAAGGGAAACACATATTTGGTTCTGGACATCCTAACAGCAGCTAGGATCACATACGGACATTGTTGGAAAAACACAGAAACCCCTGCGTATTATAACCCCCCAAAAATCCTGGAATGTGCAAAGATGGATAGGTTAACCCTAAAAATTAAAGGAAAAGAAGATTCGGACTATTTCATAACATGGGAACTATTCTACAAATGGTGAAATGACAGCTATTGAGGTTAGAGGAGTGGAATTAGGTGAAATGTGGCCTACAGGAAAGAAAGAAAAACAGATGAGTGAATGTTTGTTGTTGACGGTTATATGATCGGTACTATAATGGAAGATAATATATGTTATAACATGATTGAGGTTATCGCATATTTGTCTATATATTACTGCATATTTGTTTATATGTATGCAATCATAATGACAATGTTGTGGCCCAGCAGGAGCCGTTGGACCTGCCAACAGACTCCGATAGCGAGGGACCCTATGAGTCAGCTCTGGAAGATGTGGAGGACCCTGGGCAGGGTTCAGACTCCGAGCAGGACCAGAGAGGCTGGTTGGCCTTCAAGAGGCGCCTGAGGCATGGAGCAATGGTGAAAGTCAAAGGGAGTTTGTCCCTGACGTCAGGCACTGGAGCAGTGGTGAAGACGTCAGGCACAGGAGCAGTGGGGAAGAGCAAAGGGAGTTGGTCCTGGATGCCAGGCAGAGAAGGGCGGAGAAGCGAAGACAGCAATTACGGAGACAGACTCATAGGAGATAATCAGGCCCAGGTGGTTGTGATTTGGCTCCTCCCAAGAGAGTATATAAGAAGAGACTTTGGGAGGAGACCTTTTGCAGGACACAACAGTTATGCTAAGCTGGAGAAGCTCTTGTGTGTATCTCTTATCTGTGGGAGTCTGGGTTGCTGCAAAATGTCTTGTCTGTGAGTAATTACTGTGAATAAAGTGTAAGCTTGTGTTGGCATGACTCACCGGATGGAGGGGGTTCAGAACAGACAATGATGATGTTTGCATGCTTGTATGTACGTTAATATCTTGGACCCCTAGGAGAGCACACTGCTCAACATGGAAATGGAATGTGTGATATAAAGCAATAAAAATATTTCAAAATGTTTACGAATAAAAAGCAAAAAAAAAAAAAGAAGAAGAAGAAGACGCAAACCCATTTCTGCATCTTCCTTTCATTCTTTTCATCAAAGTTGTGAGTCACACCCCATCGCCTGCCAACTGCAAAGCTAGCCTAAGAAGGTTTTAAGTTTCCTTCTGGAACCTCTAGCTGGGTCTTAAGCTAAGGGTGAGATAAAACAGCCAGAATCTTCCTCTGGTTGTGTTTTTGCTAGGCGAACAATCAATTGTTTTCATAAACAGGCACAACCTACCTTCCGGCAGCACGGATTGGGACAGCTGAACCGCTTCACCTCCTTGTCCAGGAGAGCCGGGAAGTTGCAGAAGGGACATCTAGAAACCAGAAGAAGAGCGAGTGAGGGCTTTGAAGGGGAAGCTGTTGTGGCCCACCAGTGGCCAGCAAAGCTGGAAGCAGATTCGAGCAGGGAGGAGGTTGGGGAGGAACCTGGGCCAGTCCTGGAGTCTGGGGAAGGCTCCGATGAGGGCTCTGTGTCGGAGGCAGAGAGGGGGCCAGGGCCGTCTGACAGTTATCAGCTGCCTTCAGAGTCAGACAGCAGTGAGGCAGAAGAACAACTGGAGCCTGTTCCCAGTGTGCGCATGCGCAGAGTTGCCAGATGAAGTGAACAGCTAAAGAACAGGGGTCGACTTGGGAGTAAGGCCACAGGTGGAGGATGAATGGCCCCTCCCAGAGGGAATAAAAGAGGAGTGAAAGGGGAGTGGAGTTTGCAGGAGACCATTAGTTCGCTTAATTGGTTTGTGACTCTCCGAGGCTCCTTGCCAAGTTCTGCAGATATCGGCCTGGCAGCTCTCCAAGCCAGAGAAGGTCTGTGACTGTAAATCCTCCCTTGAAAGACTTTGCTGGAGGTGAATGAGCAGAATTCACAGTCCATTAATAAAAGGGTTTTTTTGTAGGGACAAGGAGTTTGCTTCCTGCTCTTGGGAAGCCTCGGTCAGAACAAAGGGATCCCCTTTTGCGACCTCCTGCCAAGCCAAATCAATGGGGAAGCCAGATTCACTTTACAACCATGAGACTCATTTAACAACGACAGGGACTCGCTTAACCACTGCGGCGAGAAAAGTCAAAAAGTCCTTGCCAAATTCTGCAGAGATCGGCCTGGCAGCTCTCCAAGCCAGATGAGGTCTGTGACTGTAAATCCTCCCTTGAAAGACTTTGCTGGAGGTGAATGAGCAGAATTCACAGTCCATTAATAAAAAGGGGGTTTTGTCGGGACAAGGTCAGAACAGTGGATTGGAGAGGCTCCGCCAGAAGCCGCTGCCACGTCGAGAGCCTTGAAAGGGTGGGAGGATGCTGCTAAGCCCCTCCCCTGTCTCCCAAATTCGGCGAGCTTTACCTGACGAGTTCATCTGCGCAAGCAGCCGACACTTCCTCCTCGGCTTTCCTCTCGTAGTATTTGCAAAGGATGTTTTCAGGAAGCACTTTCTCCAGTTCGGTGGTGGGGAAGGAACAGGTGCAGCTCCCTTCCATGCAGCTGAGCTCCGACTGCGTTGAGGGAAGGAGGAGGAGGAAGGGAGGACATGAAAGGTTGCGCACGTCAGGAGTTGCAGTGCCGCGGTGGTCAGAATGGGGTACTGCAGGCAGACCCTGCCCACTGCCAAGAGTTCGACCCTGACCGGCTCAAGGTGGACTCAGCCTTCCAGCCTTCCAAGGTGGGTCAAATGAGGACCCAGACTTTGAGGGGGGCAAGAGGCTGACTCTGTAAATCACTTAGAGAGGGCTGTAAAACACTGTAAATCGGTATATAAGTCTAAGTGCTAAGTGGGAAGGAAAGAAGGAAAGAAGGAAGGAAGGAAAGAAGGAAGGAAGGAAGGAAGGAAGGAAGGAAGGAAGGAAGGAAGGAAGGAAGGAAGGAAGGAAGGAAGGAAGTAAGTCCTAGTGGCACAGTTGTTACAATGTAGTGTTGCAGGCTAACTCTGCCCATTGCCAGGAGTTCGACCCTGACCGGCTCAAGGTGGACTCAGCCTTCCAGCCTTCCAAGGTGGGTCAAATGAGGACCCAGACTTTGGGGGGGCAAGAGGCTGACTCTGTAAATCACTTAGAGAGGGCTGTAAAACACTGTAAATCGGTATATAAGTCTAAGTGCTAAGTGGGAAGGAAAGAAGGAAGGAAGGAAGGAAGGAAGGAAGGAAGGAAGGAAGGAAGGAAGGAAGGAAGGAAGGAAGGAAGGAAGGAAGGAAGGAAGTCCTAGTGGCACAGTTGTTACAATGTAGTGTTGCAGGCTAACTCTGCCCATTGCCAGGAGTTCGACCCTGACCGGCTCAAGGTGGACTCAGCCTTCCATCCTTCCAAGGTGGGTCAAATGAGGACCCAGACTTTGTGGGGGCAAGAGGATGACTCTGTAAATCACTTAGAGAGGGCTGTAAAAGCACTGTGAAATGGTATATAAGTCTGCTATTGCTTGGGAAGGAAGGAGAGGACAAGGAAAGAGGAGAGGGAAGGGAGGGAGGGGGGAAAGAAGGAAGGAAAGGGAAGAGAGGGTGGAAGAACAAGGGAAGGGGAGGAAAGGAAGAACAAGGGAAGAGGAGAGGGAAGGACGAAGGGAAGAAAAAGGGAAGGAGAGGGAGGGAGAACAAGGGAAGAGGAGAGGGAGGAAGGACAAGGGAAGGAAGGAGGGAAGGAAAAGAGTAGGAAGGAAGTCATGAAAAGAGGAGAGGGAGGAAGGGAGGGAGGAAAGAAGGAAGGAAGGAAAAGAGTAGGAAGGAAGGACAAGGAAAGAGGAGAGGGAGGAAGGGAGGGAGGAAAGAAGGGAGGAAGGAAAGAGGAGAGAGAGAAAGAACAAGGGAAGGGGAGGAAGGGGAGAACAAGGGAAGGAGAGGGAGGGAGGAAGAACAAGGGAAGGAGTGGGAGGAAGGAAGAACAAGGGAAGAGGAGAGGGAGGGAGGGAGGAAGGAAGGACAAGGGAAGGAAGAAGGAAAGGAAAAGAGTAGGAAGGAAGGACAAGGAAAGAGGAGAGGGAGGAAGGGAGGGAGGAAAGAAGGAAAGAGGAGAGAGAGAAAGAACAAGGGAAGGGGAGGAAGGGAAGAACAAGGGAAGGAGTGGGAGGGAGGAAGGGAAGGAAGGAGGGAAAAGAGTAGGAAGGAAGGACAAGGGAAGAGGAGGAGGGAGGGAGGAAGGAAATGAGAGGCAGGCAAAGGAAGCCTGTATCATGACCCAAACTAGGTTAACATCATCAGGGATAGTGAGAATCCGACTAGCACTGATGAGGTTCCCTAATGTGGGTCATCAACACCTGCAAGAAAGCCACCAAGCCCAGAGACCCCCCCCAAGGACCTAGAGTCCTTCTCCTTCTCTCCCCTTCCTCCTCCTCCTCCTCCTCTTCCTCCACTCCACAAATCCCTCCCCCTTCTAGCACTGACCCTGTTCCCTACGTGGGTCCCGAAACGCCTGCAAGAAAACCACCAGGCCCAGAGAACCGCCCCAAGGAAGCCACAGTCCTCCTCTTGACCTCCTTCCTCCCGCCCTCCACGAATCCCCAAAATTGGGGAGCACCCGAAAGAGAGCGTCCCTCACCTTCCCGGAGCCAAAGACGGCCTCCTGCGCGTATTTTATTAAGCACTCCTTGCAGAACAGGTGTCCGTCGGCGCACTGCGTCAGCTCTTCGAAGGCGAATTCCCCGTAGCAGCAGCGGCATTCGATCATCTGGCCGTCCTGAAAAGCGGACACCCCCCACAAGGTTGAGCTCTTTTATCAACTGCTCTGCTCCCTCCTCTTGGCATGGAGCTCACCTGGGCCGTTATCAACCCTGACCTGCTTCAAATGCTCCTTTTTTTTTCCTTTCCATTTTTTCATTTTCATACACTCACATGTATACTGTGCATAGCCAACGCCATACAACATTAAACAATAATCGCAGCAATTCCTCTTGTCAACAATACCCCAAAAAATAGAAACCCAATATACCTCTTCCACTCTCCATACACCTCTTTCTTCCACCCCCTCCAACTTTCTATCTTCCCTCCATCATCCCCCTCTAGCCTACTTCCCCTGCCCCTGTACCACTCCTCTCTCCTAGTCCACTCCCTCCCTTCCTTCTCACCTTCCCTCCCACCCTCTCTCCCATCCCTCTCTACCCATCTTGGTGGCGCAGTGGTTAAATGCAGCACTGCAGGCTACTGCTAGATCAGCAGGTCAGCGGTTCAAATCTCACCGGCTCAGGGTTGACTCAGCCTTCCATCCTTCCGAGGTGGGTAAAATGAGGACCCAGATTGTTGGGGGCAATATGCTGACTCTCTGTAAACCGCTTAGAGAGGCCTGTAAGGCCTATGAAGCGGTATATAAGTCTACTGCTATTGCTATTGCTATCTTTCTTCTATCCCACTCCTCCTCCCCTTGGTGTATTTCCACTATATGTCAATATACTTAACTTATCCTATTTTTACAGAGAAATTTAGAGAAAAACAGTATACATGTGAAGTCGCATTGCATTGAGAACTAACACATCGTGTCTAGCCTAATGTATACCCCTCCCTCTCTCCCCCCCAACCCCCCTCCTCCCCCCCCCCGACTTCCCAGAACCCGTACACGGTATAGATTTTTAACAAACAGTGTCTAAAATGTTCAAATGCTCCTTTGACAACATGAAACAAACGCTTCATGGGCCCAATTTTGAAGAACAGGAGGGGATCAGTGGTGGGATTCAGCCGGTTCGCACCTATTCGGGAGTCTCCTCCATAGAGTCTCCAGAGCCGGCAGCAGATTCGGACAGTGAGGAGGTTGGGGAGGAACCTGGGCCAGTCGTGGAGTCTGGGGAAGGCTCTGAGGAGGGCTCTGTGTCGGAGGCAGAGAGGGGGCCAGGGCCGTATGCCAGTTGTCAGCTGCCTTCGGAGTCAGACATCAGGGAGGCAGAAGAACAGCTGGAGCCTGTTCCCAGTGTGCGCATGCCCAGGATTGCCAGACGAAGGGAACAGCTAAAGAACAGGGGTCGACTTGGGAGTAAGGCCACAGGTGGAGGATGAATGGCCCCTCCCAGAGGAAATAAAAGAGGAGCGACAGGGGAGTGGAGTTTGCAGGGGACAATTAATTGGTTCGTGACTCTCTGAGATTCCTTGCCAAGTTCTGCAGATATGGTCCTGGCTGCTCTCCAAGCCAGATAAGCTGGTGGGGTTTTTTTTTGATAAAGCAACTGATACGATTGGTCAGAGATGCCTTTTAGCTACTTACTTTTTGATACTGCTCTTCATTCATCTGCAGGGCGAGAAGGAAGTCTGCATGCTGACAAAGGGAGGAAAGACACATTTAGCACCGGTAATAGTTTGTTGTGTTATAAACTAATAAAAATTGTATATATAGAAAAAGAAATTGAACGAATGAATCGAAAACAAATTTCAAGTGTATCCCACGGAGAATACACGGAGTATTTTAAGGAGTTTCACACCGTGTTCACTGGAGGTTCAACCTACAGTGGTCCGGTTTTTGAGTTTACGGAGCTACGTATGCGCAAGAGGGAGGGGACACCCACCCCCCCAATTCCTCTCCCACCCGGGGCTTGTAACTACCTCCGCCATCTCCTTGATCTTCTGTTCGTAAAACTCCCTCTCCAGCTGCACGGGGGGCAACAGAGAGAGGTGGTCGTAACTCCTCCAGTGGCGTCTCTTGTTCTCCAAGAAAAACATGCGCTTCTCAATCTTCGTGTCACCTGGAGCATAGTTGGAAAGCGGGAAGAAAAAATAAACCACGAATGCTTCTCTTAATGAAGAAGACCTGGAATTTTGCAGAGGAATGTGTGAGAAAACAAGCCTAGAATTGTTGAGAGTTGGTTTCTTTTCTTAAAAAGGGAATTATTTTTTATCCAGTAGGGTGAATTTTGATTTCCGGCTCTCCGGAATCGCTGCTTGTACAGCTTTACTTTGGAGTAGAAAGCGGTAGAAAAAAACGAACTTTTCTTGTCTTTCGTTCGAAGACGTTTCACTTCTCATCCAAGGAGCTTCTTCAGCTCTGACTGGATAGTGGGGAATGGAAGGATTTATATTCCCTGCAGACAGCTGGTCATTTGCCTGCTTTTTATTACAGGGTCGTTGAGGCCACTTGGGAGGTTTAAGGGCAGCACTTCCAAGAGGATTCCACTCCCATTTCCACCACTCAGATAAGCCTCCAAGTGGCCTCAATGACTCTATAAGGTAAAGGTTCCCCTCGAACATGTGTGCCAGTCGTTCCCGACTCTAGGGGGCGGTGCTCAACTCCGTTTTAAAACCGAAGAGCCAGCGCTGTCCGAATATGTCTCCGTGGTCATGTGGCCGGCATGACTCAACGCCGAAGGCGCACGGAACGTTGTTCCCTTCCCACCAAAGGTGGTTCCTGTTTTTGTACTTGCATTTTTTTATATGCTTTCGAACTGCTAGGTTGGCAGGAGCTGGGACAAGTCACGGGAGCTCACTCAGTTACGCAGCACTAGGGATTCGAACTACCGACCTTCCTGATCGACCAGCTAGGCATCTCGACCACTGAGCCACCGCGTTCCTCTCTACGGCTCTCTAAAAAGAACGCAAACGACCAGCTCTGCATGCAAAGCATATAAATCCTTCCGTTCCTCACTATCCTGCCAGAACTGAAGAAGCTTCTTGGATGAGAAGCGAAACTTCTTCAAAAGATTAAAAAAACAGAAAATCCTCTTGGGGAAAACACTATTAAGGACTGAGAATCTCCATAGATTCTTCCCACCTGAAGATCGACCAGATCAGGCTTTAAGAGCCGAGGTGGTGCAGTGGTTAGAGTGCAGCACTGCAGGCTACTTCAGCTGACTGCAGTTCAGCAGTTCGGCTGTTCAAATCCCACCAAGCTCAAGGTTGACTCAGCCTTCCATCCTTCCGAGGTGGGTAAAATGAGGACCCGGATTGTTGTTGGGGGTGATATGCTGACTCTGTAAACCGCTTAGAGAGGGCTGAAAGCCCTATGAAGCGGTATATAAGTCTAACTATTGCTATTGCTAACTATTGCTATTGCTTTTTCAAATATTCATGCTGAAACAACGAAATGGAGACTCATCTCTCTGGATAAAATCGCCACTTATTTTATATTTTTATATTCCTCCACCAACAGTTAGACCCACCCCCCACCCCAAAAAAGCCCCCTCCCTCAGAAGCCAAACCTACCCTGCTCAAATTTGAAGTCGATGTAAGAATACTGATTCATCTCTTTCCTCCTTTTTCGCTTCCCGCTGGTTTCTTGAGATAATTCCTGCCATTTTTTGATGGCATCGGAAAAGGCCTAAATGAGGGAGGGAGGGGGGAAATAAAAGCTGTGAACCCAGATGTGAAGACGGAACCACAGATGTAAATTAAAGTGTCCGCAGGGAGGCCTCAGGCAGCCCCACCCACCCACCCACCCCCCCAAAAAATCCCAGTTGCAGCTGTGTCTTTGAAAGGTTGTAAACTAAGTGTCACTTTTTATAGGGGCAGAAGAAAATTATTATCCCCGCAACTGGAGAATGGAGCTTCTAGGGATGGCTAAATCAAGGTCTTTGATCAAGGGGAAAAAACAGGATCTACATTTATATTTTGCATTTATCTGCATTTGTTTATTTACAGGAAGGAAAGAAGGAAGGAAGGAAGGAAGGCAGGCAGGCATAATGGTACAGTTGTTAAAATGCAGTGTTGCAGGCTAATTCTGCCCTGCCAGGAGTTCGATCCTGACTGCCTCAAAGTTGACTCAGCCTTCCGTCCTTCTGAGGTCGGTAAAATGAGGACCCGGATGTTTGGGAGCAAGAGGCTGATTCTGTAAACGGCTTAGAGAGGGCAGTGAAGGATTGTGAGGCGGTATATACAGTAAGTCTGCTATAGCTTGGGAAGGAAGGAAGGAAGGAAGGAAGGAAGGAAGGAAGGAAGGAAGGAAGGAAGGAAGGCATAATGGTACAGTTGTTAAAATGCAGTGTTGCAGGCTAATTCTGCCCTGCCAGGAGTTCGATCCTGACTGCCTCAAAGTTGACTCAGCCTTCCGTCCTTCTGAGGTCGGTAAAATGAGGACCCGGATGTTTGGGAGCAAGAGGCTGATTCTGTAAATGGCTTAGAGAGGGCAGTGAAGGATTGTGAGGCGGTATATGACTCTTAAGTGCTATTTTGTTTGTGAAGGAAGGGAGGGAAGGAGGGAGGGAGCCACAGAGGTGCACTTTTTACAGGGCAATGTTTCAGGCTAATTCTACCAGCTGCCAAAAGTTCGATCCTGCCCGGCTCAAGGCTGACTCTTCCACCCTTCCGAGGTTGTATTGTATTGTATTGTATTGTATTATTTGTATGCTGCCCTTTTCCGGGAGGACTCAGGGCAACAAACAATTCAAGGAGGAAAAAGGGGAACATAAAAAGACAAAATACAAATAATAAAAGTAGACAACAGTCGCACAACCATACATGTCGAGAGGGGAGGGAACTCATCACCCCCAGGCCTGCCGGCAAAGCCAGGTTTTGACGGCTTTTCGGAAGGCCTGGAGAGAGGTGAAACGTGGACCCAGATTGTCGGAGTTAATCGGCTGACTCTGTAAACCGCTTATATACGTGAAGCAGTATATACGTCCAACGGCTAGTAGCGTTACCTGCTTCGGAATCTTACCCCGAAGCCACTTTTAAGCCCTGAGATTTGGGAAGAACCGATTGAAGTCATAGACCGAATAAAGTAAAGAAAAACTCGAGATAAATGAAGGTGGGCATTTTTCTTTTTAGAACGGCATTTGGCCAGCCGGGAATTGGGCCTTTAGTACCCCCCACCCCCCCGAGCCAAGACTCTCAAGACACAGAGCGGTAAGCAATGCAGAAATAGATGAATATTAATAGATTCTGTTAATGTTATGGGCTCTTTACACTTTTAATCATTAAGCTGCTGTCTGGATTTTGCCGACTGCCCTACTCCTGGGAATTTTTCTGCACCATTTCCTTCAGCCATGGCTATTTGTCTGGGAAACGTTAAAAGTGAGATGCTTTTGATAAACAGGAGGGAAGATGGCCAGGATTATTCAGAGCAGTTGGGGTTACGTCACCACCACCATCCCAGTTTCACAGGCATTTCCCTGCTGGTAGTCCTTGATTTAAAGTAAAGGTTCCTCTCGCACACATGTGTTGGTCGTTCCTGACTCTAGGGGGCGGTGCTCATCTCCGTTTCAAAGCCGAAGAGCCAGCGCTGTCCGAAGACGTCTCCGTGGTCATGCGGCCGGCATGACTCAACGCCGAAGGCGCACGGAACGCTCTTCCCTTCCCACCAAAGGTGGTTCCTATTTTTCTACTTGCATTATAGAGCCGAGGTGGCGCAGTGGTTAAGAGTGCAGCACTGCAGGCCACTTCAGCTGACTGCTATCTGCAGTTCAGCGGTTCAAATCTCACCGGCTCAAGGTTGACTCAGCCTTCCATCCTTCCGAGGTGGGTGAAATGAGGACCCAGACTGTTGGGGGCGATATGCTGACTCTGTAAACCGCTTAGAGAGGGCTGAAAGCCCTATGAAGCGGTATATAAGTCTAACTGCTATTGCTATTGTTATTTTTTACCTGCTTTCGAACTGCTAGGTTGGCAGAAGCTGGGACAAGTCACACAGGAGACCGTCTCCTGCCGCATACCTCCCTAAGACCAATAAGATCGCACAGGATGGGCCTTCTCCGGGTGCCTTCAGCAGGACAATGCCAGCTGGCGACGCCTCGGAGTAGGGCCTTCTCTGTTGCCGCTCCGGCCCTATGGAACGAGCTACCCCCCAGAGATCCGGGCCCTACCCACCCTCATGGCCTTCCATAAAGCTATTAAAACCTGGCTTTTCCGGCAGGCCTGGGGCTGTTGACCTCTTGATTGAGGTCCAGCCCCCTTTTGATTGGGTGCATGTTGTGCTTCTTCTTAATTTTGTTGTGTCTTATTGTTTTAATTCTTTTTTAATATTTTTCATTTCTGTAAGCCGCCCGGAGTCCTTCGGGATTGGGCGGCCTAGAAATTCAATAAATGAAACGAACTCTGTTACGCAGCGCTAGGGATTCGAACCGCCCAACTGCCGACCTTTCTGATCGACAAGCTCAGCGTCTTAGTCCCCTGAGACACCACATCCCTAGCCGTCCCTGACTTACAACCATTCATTCAGTGACCAAAGTTGCAACAGCATTGGGGGGGAAAAAAGAGACGTACAATTGTTCTAACATTTAACAACAGACAGCTGCACCATCTCCCTGGTCACGTGATCCAAATTCGGACCCGCAATTGGCCGACTCATATTTATGACGCTTGCATAACGACCTGATCCTTCTTTTCGTGACGGGGAAGCCAGATTCGCTTAACATCCAGGTCACTTCCTTAACAGCCGCAGCGATTCACTTAACAACTGTGGCGAGGAAGGTTGCAAAAGGAGGCAAAGCTCACTTTAACAACTGTCCCACTCAGCAATGGGTCATAAGTCGAGGACTATCCATATCAGAGGCCTTTGAATTCCGGGCACCTAAGGGGTTTCTTTTTTGAGCCTGGCCTGCGCGTCTCCCTTTCGGACGTTAAAAGAGGGGAGGTTCCTAGCAAGGAAGGAAGGAGAAGCAAGAGGCGAGGACCTTTCGTGTGATTGCATAGTGTCCCTTGAGTTCGTGGAGGGCCCACTTGATGTCTTGGCTGCTCAGCATTTTGAAGTCGGCCATGAGGAGGTCGGCGGCTTGAATGAAGCAACGTTGGTCAAGCGGATCCAGTTTGGAGAAGTCAAAATAATCCACTTTAGGCACCTAAAGGGTGAAGAGGAGGAGGAGGAGGAGGGGGAGGGAAGAGGAGGAGGAGGAGGAAAAAGAGGAGGAGGCAGGGAGGAAAAGGAGGAGAAGAAGGAGGAGGAAGAGGAGAAGGAGGGAAGAAAAGGAAGAGGAGGAGGAAAAGGAGGAGGAAGAAGAGGGAGGAGGAAGAAGAGGGAAGAAGAGGAGGAGGAAGAAGAGGAGGAAAAGGAGGAAGAGGGAAGAGGAAGGAAAAAGAGGAGGAAGAGGGAGGAGAAGGAGAAGGTGGGAAGAAAAGGAAGAGGAAAAGGAGGAGGAAGCAGAGGGAGGGAGAGGAGGAATAGGGAGGAGAAGAAGAGGGAGGGAGGAAGAATAGGAGGAAAAGGAGGAAGAGGGATGAGAAGGAAGGAAAAAAGGGGGAAGAGGGAGGAGAAGGAAGGAAAAAGAGGAAGAGGGAGGAGAAGAGGAGGAAGAAGAGGGAGGAAGAAGAGGAGGAAGAATAGGATAAAAAGGAGGAGGAAGAGGGAGGAATAGGAAGGAAAAGGGGGAAGAGGGAGGAGGTGGAAGAGGAAGAGGAAAAGGAGAAGAGGGAGGAAGAGGAGGAGGAAGAGGGAGGAGGAGGAAAAAGAGGGAGGAGGAGGAAAAAGAGGGAGGAGAAGAAGAGGAGAAGGAAGGAAGAAGAGGAAGGAAGAGGAAGGAGGAAGAAGAGGGAGGAAGAAGAGGAGGAAGAATAGGATGAAAAGGAGGAGGAAGAGGGAGGAAAAAAGGAGGAAGAGGGAGGAGAAGGAAAGAAAAAGAGGAGGAAGAGGGGGGAATAGGAAGGAAAAAGAAGGGGAAGAGGGAGGAGGCAGAAGAGGAGGAGGAAAAGGAGAAGAGGGAGGAAGAGGAGGAGGAAGAGGGAGGAGGAGGAAAAAGAGAAAAAGAGGAGGAAGAGGGAGGAGAAGAGGAGAAGGAGGGAAGAAGAGGAAGGAAGAGGCGGAGGAGGAAAAATAGGATGAAAAGGAGGAGGAAGAGGGAGTAAAAAGAGGAGGAAGAGGGAGGAGAAGGAAAGAAGAAGAGGAGAAAGAGGAGGAGGAGGAAAAGGATGAAAACACAAAAGAAGTTAGGTATTTTCTAGGTAAATTTTCTTAGGTACACTTTAGAATTTTTAAGGCAGTACTGAAGATGCATAACCCCCCCCCCCCCTTCCACCTCTTATGGCTTACATTTGGGACCAGGATTTCCCTTGCTAAGCAAGGCAGGTTGTTAAATGAGCCACGCCCGACTTCACAGCCTTTTCCGCCACGGTTCTTAAGCAAACCACGCAGGCATTAAGCGAATCCCGCTTGCCCCATTGACTTTGCGTGCCCAAAGCCAGCTTGGCAGAGTTAACCCGTTAACCCATCAAAGGCCCCCCCGGACGCTGCCAACCATCGTGAATGCAGGCTAGTTGCCCAGCGCCTGGATTCTGATCTCGTGACCTTGGGGGGGGCACTGTGACGGTCATAAGCGCGAGGAGCGGTCCCAAGTTAACCTGTGTTTCAGGGCGACTGTAACTTCGAACTGTCGATAGACAAAGGACCGTAAAAACAACAAGAACAACAACAAAGGATTGTAAACAGAGAGGGGAAAAATCCTCAAACTTGCCTTTGTCTCGTCTTGGCTGGAAAGCAGGCTGCTATTTGGATTTAAAACCATATTGAGTTCCTTCTTTGGATAGTCTGGATTTTCCAGAAGAAAATTACAGAGTCTGAAAAAAGGAAAAAGAGATGAGAAGGAGCTGCTTGCTGGAGAACCTGCCCCCTGTCCATCAAATATTAAAAACGTCCAGGCACTTGGGGGGTAGTTGTGGGGCTAAGAGATTTGGGGTACGCGATTGGTTAGTCTAGACCAGGGGCCGTGGGGTGCTTAGATCTGGCCCCAGGGGCTGCGCTGGAAACAGCAAAAGACCGGCCCGTGGTGGGTCTTGTCAGTGAAAACGGAGCTCCCTCTGGCTAGTTGGAAGAGGGCTAGCAAAACAAACTTAAAGCAAAGCAAAAGGAAAAGCCTTTGAGCATGTAAGAAGGGACAGGAAAGGAGAAAGGGAAAGAGGAAGAAAAAGAAGGGAGGACGGGAAGAGAGCAGGGAAGGAAAAAGAAGAACAGAGGGGAAGGAAGGAGAATGAAAAGGAGAGGAAAAGGAAGAGAAGGAAAGAAGGAAGGAGAGAGGAAAGAAGGAAAGAGGGGAAGGAAGGAGAAAGGAGAAGAGAGAAAGGAAAAAGAAGGGAAGAAAGGAGAATGAAGAGGGGAGGACAAAGAAGAGAAGGAAGGAAGGTAGGAAGATGAAGGAAGGAGGGAGAGAGATGAAAGAAGAAGGAAGGAAAGAGGGAGAGGAAGGAGAAAGGAGAATGAAGAGGGAAGGAAAAGGAAGGGGAGGGAGGGAGAGAGGAAGGAAGGAAGGAAAGAGGGGAAGAAAGGAGAATGAAGAGGGGAGGAAAAAGAAGAGAAGGAAGGTAGGAAGATGAAGGAAGGAGGGAGGGAGATGAAAGAAGAAGGAAGGAAGGAAAGAGGGGAAGGAGAAAGGAGAATGAAGAGGGAAGGAAAAAGAAGAGAAGGAAGGAAGGAGGAAGGAAGGGAGATGGAGGTAGGTAGGTAGGTAGGTAGGTAGGTAGGAAGGAAGGGAGATGAAGGAAGGAAGGGAGATGAAGGAAGGATGGAGGGAAGGAGGAAGGAAGGAAAGATGGGAAGGAATGAGAAAGGAGAATGGAGAGGGAAGGAAAAAGAAGAGAAGGGAGGAAGGAAGGAAAGAAGGGAGATTATAATGAGGGAGGGAGGGTTTGAGGGAAGTCCTGCCTTAGCACTTGGCAATACAAGTGATGTTAAGCTGGCCACGCCCTCCCCTGACCCCCCTACCCCCCCCCGGAGATCAAACACAACCCTGATGCGGCCCTCAATGAAATCGAGTGTGACACCCCCTGGTCTAGACCAAACGAAAAGGGCTCAGGCGAGAGATCCGGGACACGAGATCAGAATCATCTTTTGTTGGGTCGCAAGGAAGGGGGAATCTCGCCACTAGTTTTGCGAGTTCTGGGCCAGGTTGGCTGGCCAAAGGACGACCCGCCCAGCCTTTGACACTTACATGTTTAAGTCGTTGCAGTTTTTGCTCTGGATCAGCTCTTCAATGTACTCTCTCGTTGCATCTGGGAACCTGGCTTCCTGGAAAAGGAGGAAGTGGGGGGGGGGTTGAATCCTTCAGGCACCCCAGCAGTGGTGGGATCCTCCCTGCTTAACAACCAGTTCGGTGGTCGCGCCTGCGCAGTTTTAACAAAACCTACCTCCCACATTACTTCTGGGGAGCAACACAGCGGAGGCGCCACCATCTGCTCGCCCGCGCAAATCAGCTGAGAGGATATAGGTAAGTGAAGCGCAGGGGCGGGCGGGCGGGCCCACCTAATCACCGGAGCTCCCGGTTCTCCCGAACCGAACCGGCTGAATCTCACTCCTGCACCCCAGCCATTCAAGGAATTACTAGCTTCTTGCCGGTCGACGGTTACCGTGTTTCCCCCAAAAATTTCGGGGAAACACGGTAACCGTCGAGCCATTCAAGGTCAAAAATGATGTAGGGGGTCTCCTGCTTGACCTAGAAGACTCCCAAGCTCCCTTTTAGATCTATTCTGATGAATCGAGTCTACCATCAGCCAGTCAGGATCGAACTCCTGGCAGTGGGCAGAGAGTCAGCCTGCAATACTGCCTCCTAACCACCGGGGCTCAAGTGAACCGTCAGACTTACCGTTTCTCGGGTGAGTAAAACAAGGAGGTCTTTGTCCAGCAGAGTAGCCGTCTGCTTGGGAAGCTCGCCGGAGCTGGTATTCAGCGACCCTTGGACTGGAAACGCCGGCCCGGCCTGCTCGTTTATTACCGCCTCCTGGCCTCCGTTTTCCTCTGGGGGGTGAGCTAGTTGAGGGGGAAGCGGGGCCTGGGATCCCATCCTGCTGAGGCACGGGCCTGGGGAAAGCCGGCCCGGGAATCTCTCCCTGGGTACACCCTCGGCAAAGGCCCAAGTTCTCTTTCTAACGGTCCAGGCTGAGAAGGGAGAGGATTGACCCCAGTCCGTGCCTCCTCCTTCGCCGGCTGGAAGTACGGATGATCCAGCCGCATGTTCTCCTTCGCGCAATGGAAAAGTTTGGGGTCCTGCTGTGGTGGAAGCGTCCGATCTCCCTCTTCTTCTTCTTCTTCTTCTTGGCTCTCCTGATTGGGCCCCACTTCCTCCAAATTAATGACCTCCGGAGCCGCCTCTCTCTTCGGAACCACGCTGGGCCCAGCCTCTGTCCCGCTAACCTCCCCGGGGTCGGCGGGATCTGGAGAATCGGGTAACTCCAAGACTTCGGCCTGGCTCGGCCTGCCCCGCCCCGCGGCGCTTCCCGCCTTCAGGCAGTTCCGGCGGGTTGTTCCGGGCAGCCTCGGAGAAGTCGGGGCTTTGGCCTTGTGGTCTTGGTGAGGAAGCGCCACCACATCGCCATCTGATCCTCCTTTCCCCGTCTTGTCAACGACTTGCCAGGGGGCGGCGGGCTTGATGACGTTGGGCCGCAGGAATGATTTGGTGGCCGTCTTTATAAGGAGGCAGAGAGAGAGGGGTTAGATGCGTCACTCCTTTGGAAAAAGGGGCTAGGTTTAAAACCCCTCTGCCTAGATCAGGGGTGTCAAACTCAATGTGAAGGCCTTTCCGCTTTCTCCGGGGTCTTCGGGCTGCCACACTTTCTATTATTCTACTATGCCTTTTTCTATGGTGGGGAAATGGGAGGGAGGGATTGTACGGTTTAAAGGGCCACTACCTACTCCTCTTTGTCTCTCTGCTTCCCCCCTTCCAGCCAGCAGCTCCAATCACCGGCCACGGGAAAGTTTAAAACCTTCTTTGTGGCAGGCCTTTCAAATGATAACTTATCTATCTATCTATCTATCTATCTATCTATCTATCTATCTATCTATCTATCTATCTATCTATCTATCTATCTATCTATCTATCTATCTATCTATCTATCTATCTATCTATCTATCTACCGTATCTATCTATCTATCTATCTATCTATCTATCTATCTATCTATCTATCTATCTATCTATCTATCTATCTATCTATCTATCTATCTATCTATCTATCTATCTATCTATCTATCTATCTATCTATCTATCTTGTATGCCACCCACTCCCGGAGGACTCCAGGCGGCTCACAAAAGACAAGGGAAAGTGGGGAACAAGACAAAGACAACATATTAAAAACAAAACCAACATTCACAATTTCTATGGAGGTAGGTGCTTCTCAGCTCCCCCAGCCTGCTGGAACAGCCAGGACTTGGTGGCTTTGCGGAAGGCCGGGAGGGTAATAAGGATCCAGATCTCAACAGGGAGCTCGTTCCAGAGGGCCGGAGCTGCAACAGAGAAGGCTCTCCCCCGGGGAGTCGCCAGCAGACATTGGAGTCGCCAGCCGACAAAATATAACTTTGTGCTTCTCATCCAGCCAGCTCCCACTTATCAAAACATCTCAGAGGAAAGAATCAAAAGCGGCTGGGATGCATGTAATGAATTTTTTTTTTGCAAGATTAGCAAAAATGCTCCCAAAGAGATCACCAAGAGTGTTGGAAATGCAAGCAGACACAAGGAGCATATTAACACATGTGGTGGACCTCTCCATCAGCAAGAAAAAGTATTGGATAAGGATAAAAAAAGTGGCCAGAGGAACTGGTGAAACAACAAATAGAATTAAAGCCAGAGCTATTTCTATTAGGCATATTAACAGGGAAATATAACAAATAAAACCCCAATACTTAACACTTACACGTAATAACAGAGGCTAGAATAGGGTATGCTCAAAATTGGAAAAATGGAAATATACCCACCGAGGAAATGGTCATAAAAAAAAATATTAGATTGCGCTGAGATGGACAGGTTGACAATGGAAATTAAAGGAAAGGAGCAACAGGATATTATTTAATTTGGGATCTATGGTTTAATTGTCTAGAAAGTAGATGCAAAGATTAGAAAAATTAACCAACGAAAGACGATTAACAAATTGGGAATCAGAAATAAGTATAAGTATAATGGTAGATGGAAGAATAGAGATTGTAAATAATATTATGGTCAGATGTTATAAAAAGGTAAAATGTAAAACAAAATATCTAGAATGATAATTAGAGAGAGATGTATGTTAAGAAATAGGGAAACAAGAATTATGAATATGATAATGTATACTAGGCGCTATAACAGTATGTATAATGTAAAAAAACTGTGGATATAACCAGTATATCGCTGTTGCAAAGATGGAACTGTGATGTATAACGAAGAAAACTGTATAATAAAAATACTTCGAAATATAACTTTGACCTTCTGGGCTAACAGCTCCCACTTGTCAAAAATATCCCAGAGGAGAGAATCAAAAGCGGCTGGGGGATGCATGTAATGAATTTGGGATAATAAACCTCTCATCAGCTTGAAGAATATTTAAAGCAGCTGGAAAACAGCCACCTGGCGTTTTAAGAATGCAGGGGGGGGGGGGAACTGTGCTTGGCTTTAAGCCTTGGGACATTCCTCAAACCTTGCACCTGGTTTACACGCCAGGCAATTTTTGCTTGAGGTTTTCGTGCAAAACTGTGACCCCGGTGAATTGTAGCCGATGCACCACACTGTGGTTTAATAATGAAGGCTTAGCCACAATTATTAAAAGCAAAGGTTCCCCTCGCACATGTGTGCTAGTCGTTCCCGACTCTAGGGGGCGGTGCTCATCTCCGTTTCAAAGCCGAAGAGCCAGCCCTGACATCTCCGTGGTCATGTGGCCGGCATGACTCAACGCTGAAGGGACACGGAACGCTGTTTCCTTCCCACCAAAGGTGGTTCCTATTTTTCTACTTGCATTTTTTTATGTGCTTTTGAACTGCTAGGTTGGCAGAAGCTGGGACAAGTCACGGGAGCTCCTTCCGTTACGCGGCGCTAGGGATTCGAACCGCCGAACTGCTGACCTTTCTGATCGACAAGCTCAGCGTCTTAGCCCCCGAGCCACCGCGTCCCCTAGCCACAATTATTAGTATAAGATAAAACCCAATTTTAGCTGCAGCCTATTTGGATAAACGTACAAAAACCAGTTTGGGAAGGCCCTGAGCTCAGAGGATTCAGGAGTTATGAAACTCATCGCTGGAAAACAGGCCCAGCTCCTTTACCAAATTGCCAGAGAAAGAACAAGAGTATTTTTTTCTTTTTTTCTTTTGTTTTCTGCACTGCTGAAAAGATTTTTTTTTAAAGAAAACACCATGGAGAAACTCCAAACGGTCCAAAGGTCCAAACGGTTGGTGACCTCTGACACAGAATAGGGAGGACTTACCTCCGTCAAGATGACCACGTCTTCATCATCCTCGTCTTCCCACTGCTGGCGGACGGGTGTGTCCAACATCACGGGCAGGTCTTCGTCCGAGGAGTCCGATATAGTGATGAGCCCCTCGTCTCCCCTATCTGAAGGGAGGACAAGCCCATCAGCCAGCTGAAGGTCAGCGGCAGCTCGTAAATATGCATTATCTCCGTCCGTCTGACTCCAGGCGGAAATAAGTGGCCTGAGCTTGCATGGAAATAAGGCAGGAGGGGAACTCCCAGGACAGAGGTGGGCGGCCGGTCATGCACATGGACTTCAACTCCCAGAATTCCTTGCACAAGGCACTTCACCTCCCACCTTGCTTAATAACAGAAATAACAACCAATTGTTACCAACCTGCCTTCCATTGAGGTACATTGCACGAGTCAAAAAAAGCGCTGAGAAAATATCTAAAGACCCCTGGCATCCTGGGCATCAATTGTTTCAACCCTGTTCTGACCCCCCTCGTTCCACACCAAAGCACACGCCGAGCCAGAGATAAGTTACGGCATTTAATTAACAGACAGACAGGTCCTTGGCAGCAACCCAGCACAGACAAGCTTGGGCAGCAAATAAACACAGATAAGGCTTGGCAGCAATCCAGCCTGCCAAGCTCACACAAAGTTCTCCGACATTCGATTCTGTGTTGACTTCTGCAAAGAGGGCCGTGTGCACAAGTAGTCTCTTTATAGTCTGGAGAGGAGCCTAATGACCACCAGCTGAGCGCAATCACCTCCTGTAATTGCGTAATTGTTCCTGACGCCTATTAGCTCTTCGATGGCGTGCATCCAGGAACAACTCACTGCTGGCTTCCGGCTCACTCTCCCTTGTCTCCTCCCCACTGGTCCAAGGCTTAGGTGCCTCCTGGTGGCCAACCAGCCTCTCTGCGCCCTGCTCCGAGTTGAAACCCTGTCCAGGGTCCTCCACATCCCCCAGAGCCGACTCATAGGGCCCCTCGCTGTCGGAGTCTGGTGGCAGCTCCAACGGCTCCTGCTGGGCCACAACAAACCCCTACCCTCAAAACGACACTATAGAGCACCACACATCAAGACAATTAGACACAAGGACAGTTTTTTCCCCGAGCGCCATCACTCTGCTAAACAAATAATTCCCACAACACTGTCAAACTATTCACTAAGTCTGCATTACTATTAATCTTTGCATCGCTCCTATCACCCGTCTCCTCCCACTTATGACTGTATGAGTGTAACTTTGTCGCTTGTGTCCTTATATTGATTTATACTGATAGTTTTTCCTGATTGCTTCTTTGTACACTATGACCAATCATATCTGCGAGACCGTCTTCTGCCGCATACCTCCCAAGGGCCGATAAGTTCGCACAGGGTGGGCCTTCTCCAGGTGCCGTCAGCCAGACAATGTCGGCTGGCGGCTCCCCGGGGGAGGGCCTTCTCTATAGCCCCTCCGGCCCTATGGAATGAACTACCCCCAGAGATCCGGACCCTACCCACTCCGTGACCCGTCAAAACCGCGGTCCACAAAAGCGCGCTCGACGAAAGTGCGCATTTGACGTCATCACAGCGCGACGAAAAAAATTAAAAATTGAAATAAAAATAAAATTAAAGCAAGCCGATTCACATAAAGGTAAGGGTTAGAGTTAGGTTTAGAGCGTTAGGTTTACGTTTAGCATTAGGTTAAAGGTTAGCGTTAGGTTTAGCGTTAGGTTAAGGGTTAGGTTTAGGGTTACATTTAGGCTTAGGTTAAGGGTTAGGTTTAGGGTTAGGTTTGGGGGGGTTAGGGTAAGGTTTTCGCTTTATTTTTACATTTATCGATCACAGCGCGATGTTTTCGTCGCGCTGTGATGACGTCACGTACACGCTTTCGAGCGCACTTTTGTCTACCGCGGTTTTGTGGTGGAACCACCCACTCTCATGGCCTTCCGAAAGGCTATCAAAACCTGGCTATTCCGGCAGGCCTGGGGCTGTTGACCTCATGACTGAGGTCCAGCCCCGATTAGACTGGGTGCATGATGTGGTTTTTCTTTTAATCTGTTTCCTCCGTTTTTTTTAACTTTTCACTTTTTTACAATTTATTTTCTGTAAGCCGCCCGGAGTCCTTCGGGATTGGGCGGCCTATAAATTTATTAAATCAAATCAAACCAATCAATCAATCATCAAGTGTACCTTATGATTCGTGACGAATGTATCTTGTCTTTTTATGGACACGGAGAGCATCTGCACCAAAGACAAATTCCTTGTGTGTCAGAAAAGAATTCAATTCCTTATTCTACTTCTATTCCAATTCTATTCTGTTCCGGTTCTCATTTCAGTGCTGCGCTGTGCTAAATTCTAGTGGCCAGAAGGTGAGAACTTGCTGAGAACTTACCTTTTCCTCGATGGCTCCGGAAACTATTCAAGTCGATTACTTCTTTCTGACCTCCGTCTGCCATGTTAGAAGGTTACGCACTTGAGCATGACATTCCCTTGGTCAGGAGCCCCTGGAAAAGGTAGAAGGACCGTTTGAGCACACGGCTTTGCGTGAGCATGTTACTGCAGTCTCAGGAGCAAGAACCCTTAGACTTATACACCGCTTCACAGCCCTCTCTAAGCGGTTTACAGAGTCAGCCTCTTGCCCCCAACAATCTGGCTCCCCATTCTATTCTATATTCTATTTTCCATTCTATTCTATTCTATATTCTATTCTCTATTCTGTTCTATTTTCCATTCTATTCTATATTCTATTCAATTTTCCATTCTATTCTATTGTCTGTTCTATTTTCCATTCTATTCTATTCTCTATTCTATTTTCAATTCTATTCTATTCTCTATTCTATTTTCCATTCTATTCTCTATTCTATTTTCCATTCTATTCTTCTATTCTATTCTTCTATTTTCCATTCTATTCTATTCTCTATTCTATTTTCCATTCTATTCTATATTCTATTCTCTATTCTATTTTCCATTCTATTCTTCTATTCTATTTTCCATTCTATTCTTCTATTCTATTTTCCATTCTATTCTATTCTATATTCTATTCTCTATTCTGTTCTATTTTCCATTCTATTCTATTCTCTATTCTATTCTATTTTCCCTTCTATTCTTCTATTCTATTGTATTCTCTATTCTATTCTCTATTCTATTGTATTCTCTATTCTATTCTATTTTCCATTCTATTATTCTATTCTACTCTATTCCATTCTATTCAGATACTGCCTTAGCTCCCTCTTCCTAGCCACAGCTGCTAAAAGGCTCCACACTTTTTCGGGGGTCCCCCCTCCTCCAGGGACGTATTTGGTGTCCGTCAGTGTGTGGGCGTATATGAGGCAGGAGAAGACTCAATGCGAAAAGAGAGAGGCTATAATTGAAATATGACACGTGGATCTGAACAGAGGCGGCAGAACTGCACGATAAACGGCTCGCTGGGAAAGACACTGCTGGGCGTTTCAACTCTGATCCCGTTGCCAAAAGCCTGCAGCAAACTTCTATCCAGAACTGTTCCATGACACCAGCCCCATCGTCAGATTCCAGGCACGACAATGCCGGCCTTCGTTTCAAGAGACCAGCATCTGTTTGGGTGTAAATAAAACCCTTCCAAGAGGCAGAGGACAGAGAGTCAGGCACGGGGGGGGGGGGGGGGGGGAGGGATAAAATACAAGAGACCCATCCACTGACCTTAGAATAGAATAGAACAGAATAGAATTTAGAATAGAATATAGGATAGAATATAGAATATAGGATAGAATATAGAATAGAATATAGAATATAGGATAGAATATAGAATATAGAATAGAATATAGGATAGAATATAGGATAGAATATATAGAATAGAATAGAATAGAATAGAATAGAATATAGGAGAGTGAAATATAGAATAGAATATAGAATAGAATATAGAATAGAATATAGGAGAGTGAAATATAGAATAGAATATAAAATAGGAGAGTGAAATAGAATATAGAATGGAATATAGAATAGAATAAAATATAGAATAGGAGGTGAAATATGGACTAGAATATAGAATAGAATAGAATATAGAATAGAATAGAATAGAATATAGGAACAGAATATAGAATAGAATATAGGAGAGTGAAATATAGAATAGAATATAGAATAGGAGAGTGAAATATAGAATAGAATATAGAATAGAATATAGGAATAGAATATAGAATAGAATATAGGAATAGAATATAGAATAGAATAGAATATAGGAGAGTGAAATATAGAATAGAATATAAAATAGGAGAGTGAAATATAGAATAGAATATAGAATAGAATATAGAATAGAATATAGGAATAGAATATAGAATAGAATAGAAAGAGAGTGAAATATAGAATATAGAATGGAATATAGAATAGAATAGAATATAGAATAGGAGAGTGAAATATAGAATGGAATATAGAAGAAACAGAGTTGGAAGGGACCCTGGAGGTCTTCTAGTCCAACCCACTGCTTAGGCAGGAAACCCTACGCCACTTCAGACAAATGGATATCCAATCTCTTTTTAAAAACCTCCAGTGTTGGAGCATTCACAACTTTTGCAGGCAAGTTGTTCCATTGATCAATTGTTCTCACTGCTCGTAAATTTCTCCTTATTTCTAAGTTGCTTCTCTCCTTGATTAGTTTTCACCCATTGCTTCTTATCCTGCCCATAGGGGCTTTGGAGAATAGCTTGATTCCCTCTTCTTTGGGGCAGCCCCTGAGATATTGGAAGACTGCTATCATGTCTCCCATAGTCCTTCTTTTCATTAAACTAGCCATGCCCAGTTCCTGCAACCATTCTTCATATGTTTTAGCCTCCAGTCCCCTAATCATCTTTGTTGCCCTTCTCTGCACTCTTTCTAGAGTCTCCACATCTTTTTTTACATCGTGGCGACCAAAACATCTATTTATCTATTTCTTTTTTCCCCTGGAATACACGCTGAAAGAACTTTTTAAGGGAAAATCTCTTGATTCATTGGGCCGCGATAAAAAAAAAAAGTTTCACCACCGACCGGTCGAAGGAAGTTGCCAGGACTGGATTCCCCTGGGATCGATTATCCTGAATGCAAAAAATTTCCCCCCCAGCTCTAACCAGAAACCAAAAAAATGGTTCCAAGAGGCGCATGCAACAGATTCTTTCCGAAAGGAACATAAAGTTCAAGAGGACACAGTTGAAGAATCTTCCTTGTGACAGCAGCTCACGACTTCCTCCAGAATCTAAACTACGGCCAAACTCATCTTTCAGAAGGGTGGATCGGGAATTTGGCTTTTTTATCGGCGCAGAGAGGAGGGGGGAAAAAAAACAACGAATCTTAGCCGACCACCCTCGCAATAGGGATATTTAAACTGACCTATTGATGGCCGTGCGTGCCGAAATATATTTAAAAATCCCCCAACGCATTCCCACGAAGTTGAACATCAACCAAAGTTACCAAAGATAATTCGCGGGAATGACATGGAAGCTCATTCAAAGGATAATGGTTTTTGTACGGCAGGCAGTCCTCGACTTACGACCCCAATGGAGCCCCCAAATCTCTTGTCGTTGAGCGAGACACTTGTTAAGTGGTTCACCGACAAAAGGGCGAACGACAAAACCGCGCTCGAGTAAACCGCGGTGACAAAACCGCGTGTTCTAAAGCGCTCTGACGAATGAGCGCTGAATCGCGCCGACAACAGCACGGCGACAGAAGCGCGCTGTAAAACTAAACTTAACCCTAAACCTAACCCTAAACGTAACGCTAAACCTAACCCTAAACCTAACCCTAAACCTAACCCTAAACTTAACCCTAACCCTAAACTTAACCCTAACCCTAAACCTAACTCTAAACTTAACCCTAAACCTAACCCTAACCCTTACCTTAACTTAAATCGCCCCTCTGTCAACTGAAATCGCCCTTCTGTCTCCGCGCTGTTGTCGCCGCGTTGATGACGCCGCGGTTTTAGCGACGCGGTTTAGTCAGCGCGGCTTTGTCGTTCGCCCTTTTGTCGGGTCACGTGTTAAGTGAGTTCTGCTCTGTTTTGCCATCTTTCTTGCCACGGTTGTTAAGTGAATCGCTGCTCTGGTTTAGTTAGGAACCCGGTTGTTAAGCGAATCTGGCTTCCCCATTGACTTTGCTTGACAAGCGTGTTGCAAAGAGGAAATCACGTGACACTGCAACCGTCATAAATACGAGGCAGTTGCCCAAGCATATGAATTTTGATCCCATGACCGGGGAGGGGGGACGGGACGCTACAACTGTGTGAAAAATGGTCATCCGTCAATTTTTTTTTCTGGGGCACTGTAACTTTGAACAAACTTCTGAAAACTGCTTGTGGTATATTTACTAACACAATTAATAGCAAACGACTTACAAATGTCAAATTCAAAGCTGCATCCGAAGTCTGCAGAGCTCAATCACACACACACACACAACACACACTACACACACAAACACACACGCACGCCCCCCCAATATTATGGTGCTCACTGCTGATTCCCAAGGATAAGGAAGAAAACCACTCATATCCCAAATCTACAAGGCTGGGACCAGAAAATTCCTACAAACCATCTTAGTTTAAAGTCCATTTCGTCCATGTTATTCTCACAACAGGTAGCAGACAATTTCAGGATCTGCCTGCCTCTTCTGTCCTTCCCTCTCACCCCCCCCCCTAAAAAGTTCCTGGCACTTACCTTCTCCCCCCCCCCCACCCCACCCCCAATAAACGTTCAGATGGCCAGGTTGTGTTTTCACTGCACACAAAGCTAGATTTGCAGGTAAGGGAACTTTGTCCCTGCCAGCAATTACGAACCAGGAAATTTATTCTCTTAATCCCCATGAATGACTTTCCAAGGAGAAGCAAAGACCGTCTTAGGGAAGGAAGGAAAGGGTGGGAGGTGGGGGGAGAGAAAAAGGAGCTTGTACGATGGGGAAGGGGAGAAAACAGGAAAGGGAGAGAACAGGTGGGAGAGAGACGTTAAAGGGACAGTTCGAAGGGCTATTCCATAAATGGGAAAAAGAGCAATATGGTTCGGAGGACGAGCAGACATGTGGCCCAATCAAAAAAGTGAAAAGGAACACAGTTGAGCGTCTGATTTGTTCAACTGATAAGCCACGTTTACATTCAAGTGGGCAAACCCCAATTAAAACCTGAAAGGTAAGTAAAGATTCCCTTTGCACATATATGCTAGTCGTTCCTGACTCTAGGGGGCGGTGCTCATCTCCGTTTCAAAGCCGAAGAGCCAGTGCTGTCCGAAGACGTCTCCGTGGTCATGTGGCCGGCATGACTCAACGCCGAAGGCGCACGGAACGCTGTTCCCTTCCCACCAAAGGTGGTGCCTATTTTTCTATTTGCATTTTTTACGTGCTTTCCAACTGCTAGGTTGGCAGAAGCTGGGACAAGTCACGGGAGCTCACTCCGTCACGTGGCGCTTGGGATTCGAACTGCCGACCTTTCTGATCTTAGCCACTGAGCATCTTACCCACTGAGCCATGAGTCCCAAAGGATAAATGAAGGCATATAAATCCCATTAATAAACAAACAAACAAACAAATAAATGTTAATGGAAGAATTAAAACCTGATTTTTTAAAAATAAAAAAAAATAGTTCTCGGGAGTTTTCCTACGTTGTTTCAAAGAGGAAGGATTTGGAAAGTCCATGAAACATTTTGGCCTGGAGACACACACACACCCCTCCGGAAGGGATGGGAGGCAGCCCTTCAGACTACTAAGCCCTGGGGCTATGTGTAGATTTTTCAAAATTAGCAACTTACGATTCGCAACCGAGCCCAAAACTGATGTTGTTAAGTGAAGTTTTGTCCCATGTTACGACGTGGATTGTTTTTGCAACTTCGGCCGATGGAACCATTTCAGTTGGTAAATGAGTCACACGCTGGTGTCCTCGCCGACTTTTGTCGGAAGGTCGCCAAAAAAGGGGGGGGGGGAATTGCGTGACTCCGGGATAACTGCCACCGTCATCGAGGCGAGTCAGCTATCTAGCATTCAAAAGTAAATCCAGTGTGAAAAAATGGCCCAGAGTCCCTTTTTCCAGTGCCGTCGTAACTTCGAACGGCCGCTAAACTAACTCCCGCAAGTCGAGGGCTACCTGTACTGTCTTCAATTGAGGAGGGGGAAGCCATACATTTCAGATCTCCGGGGTCATTTCAGTTAGTGTCAAATCCCTCGGGAATTGGACATAGATTAAAACAGCTGTAAAGCCAGGAGCCAGGGGACGAGGTGGCTCAGAGGCTAAGATGCTGAGCTTGTCGATCAGAAAGCTTGGCAGTTCAGCAGTTTGAATCCCTAGTGCCGCGTAATGGAGTGAGCTCCCGTGACTTGTCCCAGCTTCTGCCAACCTAGCAGTTCAAAAGCAGGTAAAAAATGCAAGTAGAAAAATAGGAACCACCTTTGGTGGGAAGGTAACAGCATTCCGTGCGGCTTCGAGAGTTGAGTCATGCCGGCCACATGACCCCGGAGACGTCTTCGGACAGCGCTGGCTCTTGGGCTTTGAAACTGAGATGAGCACCACCCCCTAGAGTCGGGAACGATTAGCACTGTGTGCGAAGGGAAACTTTACCTTAAACTAGGAGCAAATTCCAATATAAACCATAAAGGTTTCTTTCCAAATCAAGTCAGTCAACACCGATTTGGCCAGCAAAGAAAGTTAAACAAGGATAAAAGATCTGGCGGAGAACCAGCCAGGATGCTAAAAACATAGAAAGTCAGTTTACAGCAGGCCACACCCACACCTGGCTGGCTCTAAACCCCAGAAAGAGGTTCTTGGTCTTGCTTTTAGCCCCAGGGTGAAAAGTATCAGGATTTGAACCGGAGACTCGGCTGTTGATAGAGAAACAGCTGCTGGGCCATCCACCAGTCCCCCCCTCTTGAAAGCATTGCCGGGGGGGGGGGGGGCGGGGACAGTGGAGACCCCTGAAGCCACATGCCAGGAAGGGGCAGAGAAAGGCCTAAAGGGGAGGGGGTGGAGAGGGGGCAATGCTGTTGAAAATCGGGCCTCGAGAATCAGGGAAGAGCAAAGAAATCAAACCAGCGAAACTTGCAAAGCGGAAGAGAAAGTGTTATGAAAAGGAGACAGGATTAGCTTTGGGGGGGGGGTATTGTTTTTCCTATAAGGAAGAGAGAAAGCAAGCCAAAGGGGGGGGGGGTCAGGGATTGGGGTGGTGGTGGAGAGAGAGGAGGGAAGGGGTGAAATTCAGAGGGCTGGGGGGGGGAGAGCCCACCTGTCTATCAAAGAGGGGGAAGAATAAACCAGGGGGGGGGAAAACAATATTTGGGGTGGGGGTGTGATTAAACATTGAGGAGGGGAGAGGGAAGGAGAAGCCAACCTCTGAGAAAAAGAGGAGGGGAGGGGAAAGAGAGTCTGGAAAGTAGGGCAGAGGGAGGCCAGGAGGGAAAAACCCCTCCCCAGAAATGGAATGGGGAAGAGAGGGAAGAGAAGACACCCTCCAGGAAAGAAGGGGGGGGAGAAAAGACCCTCCCTCAATAAAAGGAGGGCAGGGAAGGGAGAGAAGCCCCCCCCCCCCCCACACACACACAGGAAAAGAAGCAGGGGGGGAGAGGAGGGGAAGACCACTTAGGAAGGGCAAGCAAGGGGGGGAGAGAAGACCTCCCCCCACACACCAGAATTGGAGGGGGAGGGGAACTGAAGACCCCCCCACCCACCCAAGGAGAGGAAAGGGAGAGACCCCTCCCCGGGAAAGGAGAAGCACAAGAGGGGGGGAGACCGCCCCTACCCCACCCCCCCAAGGAAAGGGAGGGGAGGACGGGAGACCCCTTAGGAAGGGAATAAGACCCCCTCCCCACAAAAGGAAGGAGAGCGGACGGGGAAGGAAGAGGAGGAGAAGACCCCTCCCAAGGAGGGAAGGAGACGCGGAAAGGGAGGGCGAGGACCCCCAAGAAAGGAGGAGGGGAAAGGGGGGGTGGCGGGGAAGACCCCCCCCCAGGAAAGGTGAAGAAAGCAAGACCCCTCCCCCCCCCAGGAAAGCAAGAGACTCCCCCTCCCCTCCTCCCCTCACTCACCGCCCGCTGCCCCGCTCGCTCCCTGGCCGGTTGCCCCGTGCGGCCCCTTCGCAGGCCGGCCTGCCCCTCGCGCTCCGGCCCGGCCCCCCCCACCCCCACGCGCGGCTCCGGCGCTTCCGGCTTCCTCCCTCCTCCCCCCCGGACGCGTCACGCAGCGCCGCCCCGCCCTCCCCTTCCCACGTGACCGGCCGCCGGAGGGGGGCGGGGCGGGGGGGCTGGCCGGGCCATAGAGCCGCGCGGAGGGAGAGGTGCTTCTTTCCTCCTTCTCTTCCCGGCCGCGCCATAGAGGGAGAGAAGCGGCCACACGTGGAGCACGTGGTGAGCCTGGAGGCCCCTCCCCCCCCCGGCCTACCTGCCTGAAGTTGGGGTGAAGGCCGGGGAGGTTCCAGCAGGCCAGCAGCCCTCAGGAAGGCTGAAGGGAGAAGGGCCAGGAGTAGCAGCCTCTTGCAAGGCTCCATGCCTCTCTGTCTTGTCTGTCTGTCATCTATCATCTCATGTATCTACCTGTGACTTCTATCTAATTATCTATCTGTCTACAATACCTAATCTACATCTATCTATCCAGCCATCTTTTCTCTCTCTATCTCTTATATCTAATTCTTCTATCTCTATCTCTTCTATCTATCTTATCTATCTCTTCTATCTTATCAATCTCTTCTATTTTATCTATCTCTTCTATCTCTTCTATCTAGCTTATCCATCTCCTGTCTATCTCTCTTCTATTTTCCCTATCTCTCTCCTATCTATCTATCTATCTATCTATCTATCTATCTATCTATCTATCTCTCCTATCTCTCTCTCTCTCTCTTCTATCTCTCTTCTATCCCTATCTCTTCTATCTATATATCTCTTCTATTTTATCTATCTATATCTCTATCTCTTCTACCTATCTCTCTTCTATCTATCTCTTCTATCCCTATCTCTTCTATCTTATCGATCTCTTCTATCTATATTTCTTCTATCCATCTTATCTCTATCTCTTCTATCTTATCTATCTATCTATATCTATCTATATCTCTTCTATTTTATCTATATTTATCTCTCTCTTCTACATATCTATCTCTCTTCTTTCTTTCTATATCTCGTCTCTCTTCTATCCCGATCTCTTTTATCTTATCGATCTCTTCTATCTATCTCTTCTATCTATTATCGATCTCTTCTTTCTCTTCTACCTCTATCTCTTCAATCTATTTTATCTATCTATATCTCCCTTCTATCTTTCCTATCTATATATCTCTCTCTCTTCTATATCTATCTGTCTGTCTGTCTATCATCTTTGTGTCTTCTATCTAATCTATCTCTACCTGTCTATCTTTATCTTATCTATTTTATTTATTTATATTTTTGTCATGTTTATATAGTGTAGCTTGGAGGTGGCTTGAAGTCAATGGGTGGACCTCAAGTATTGGTATTTGGTATTTATTCGATTTGTAAGCCGCCCTATTCCCCGAAGGGATTCCCCAGCCAGCAACCTTGATGACTTTAAAACGCACAGAATCCCTGATGGAGTACATAGCTTAGCCATGCTTCTTTAAAATTGCCAGGACATTCAGCATTTAAGCTGCTGCTGCTACCTATCCCATCTCCCCTCTCAAAGTATTTATCTCCTCCCAGGGATCAGCCTGGTCAGTTATGGGAACTATTTATCATTAACATCTGATAAGAAAAAAAAGAGAAAAGATGCTCCTGTTTTATTCCATTAGAAAATGGAATATATTAGGATCAGGCTTGGCTTCCTTCTGCTTCTTTGGTATAATAGATATTGCAATCCATTCCATGTGCAAAGGCCTGCCCCTTGGAAAGAAAATTTAAAAAAAAACACCCCATGTTTCCCTTTAGATGATACTGTGCTGTAAACACCAGTAAAAGTGGGAACCGCAAAGGTAAATATTGTGATTTTAAGGGTATTCCTGTGTCCATCTGTTAGTTACATTTGGTTAGCATGAATGTTTCAGTGTATGATAGCGTATATTTTTCCCCAACATGTTATCCACCAGGTGGAGCTCAACGATCAAAAACTAATATTGACTGGAACAATTCTGGAAGGGAAGCGATTTAAAATTAAACTCACTGCTTCTGGGAAAATGAGAAAGTTCAGACACAGGAGCCTGTCTTGATGCGATTCAACAATGCTGGCTGGGGAATTGTGGGAGTTGAAGTCCATGCATCTTTAAAAAAAAAAAAAAGAGGGAGTCAAGCTACTCTCCAAAGCATCTGAGGGTAGAACAAGAAGCAATGGGTGGAAACTAATCAAGGAGAGAAGCAACTTAGAACTAAGGACAAATTTCCTGATAATGAGAACAATCAATCAGTGGAACAACTTGCCTCCAGAAGTTGTGAATGCTCCAACACTGGATGTTTTTAAGATGATGTTGGATATCCATTTGTCTGAAGTGGCGTAGGGATCTCCTGCCTGAGCAGGGGGTTGGACTAGAAGACCTCCAAGGTCCCTTCCAACTATTCTATTCTAGTTGCCAAGATTGGAAGGATTTTGGACTGTGTATTGGGTCACTCCAATAGACTGATTAGATCCCACAGATTAGGCCTCCTCCGAATTCCATCCGCCGGCCAATGCCGACTGGCGACTACCCGGAGGAGAGCCTTCTCTGTGGCTGCTCCAACCCTTTGGAACGAACTCCCCGTGGAGATTTGAACCCTCACCACCCTCCAGGCCTTCCGCAAAGCCCTTAAAACTTGGCTGTTCCGACAGGCCTGGGGCTAAAGAGCTGTTGCCCCCCCCCCCTCGAATGGTATGACTGTTGTGTGTTTTTACATTATGTGTTGTTATGTTTCGTCTTTTTATTTCCTGTCTGTACCCCGCCCTTCCCTGATTTGAATTGTGAGCCGCCCTGAGTCCCCTTTGGGGAAAAGGGCGGCATATAAGTGTAATAAAATAAAATCAATCAATCAAATCACTCCAGAAAATGGATCGTGTAGCTAGGTGAAAAGCACGGGAATTATTTTTTTTTGCCTTTTTGCTGGCAGTGAACGTTTTACTTCAAAGGACGCTCTGGACCCGAGCCATCCATTGTGCAGCCTGGAAGGGTTTGCAAGCCCTCGGTCACAGGGGAAGCAAAAATAACCACAGCTGACGTATTCAAATGGATCACTTATTACCTTTTGCCCCATGTATGCAGGTGAGAGCCGGAGGCAACAAAACATCTCCAGGCCCAGTGGCTTGAAAGGAGTGCAACAAGAGTCCGGCCAATTGAGCCACTTGCCAGGGTATTGTTTTGCCACAGGCTAAGGTTTAAAGTTGGTCACAAGGACATGTTTGTTCAACCAGAGGAAGGAGGAAGTAGCAGCTGGCCTAGGCGTTTTGCTTCCAGAGAGAGAGATCGAAAAGCGTAGCCAGTTTCGGCAACAAACGAAGGAATTCTTCCTCTCTCTTTTTTTTTAGAATTCTTTGTTGGCCAAGCGTTGATTGGACAGACAAGGAATTGGTCTCCGATGCGTGTAAGTTCTCAAGTGTACATACAAACAAGTGACAAATCGTGATTATAATCTTAAGATACATTCATCATAAGAGACAACACTACAATAGTCACAGAATGCTAAATAAGCAATCCACATAAATCATACTAGTGTTTTTTTGCGGGAGGGCAGGTTTTCAGGAGATGGTTGAGCAATGTTGACGAACCTTGGTTTCTCCATTCCTGGACCAGGAGGGCTCTTCTTGCAATCCTTGATTTCCTCACTCTTCGTTGGGGCCCGCCAGTGGAGCTGGCAGCAGATTCGGGCAGTGAGGAGGTTGGGGAGGAACCTGGGCCAGTCCTGGAGTCTTGGGAAGGCTCGGACAAAAGCTTTGCATTGGAGGCAGAGATGGGGCCAGGGCCATAGGCCAGTTATCAACTCCGATGAGGGCTCTGTGTCAGAGGCAGAGAGGGGGCCAGAGCCGTCTGACAGTTATCAGCTGCCTTCAGAATCAGACATTCAGTGAGGCAGAAGAACAGCTGGAGCCTGTTCCCAGTGTGTGCATGTGCAGAGTTGCCAGACAAAGGGAGCAGCTAAAGAATAGGGTCGACTTGGGAGTAAGACCACAGGTGGACGATGAATGGCCCCTCCCAGAGGAAATAAAAGAGGAGCGAAAGGGGAGTGGAGTTTGCAGGAGATCATTAGTTCGCCTCATTGGTTTGTGACTCTCTGAGACTCCTTGTCAGGTTTTGCAAAGATCGTCCTGGCAGCTCTCCAAGCCAGAGAAGGTCTGTGACTGTAAATCCTCCCTTGAAAGACTTTGCTGGATGCGAAGGAGCAGAAGTCACAGTCAATGAATAAAAGGGGTTTTTGACGGGACAAGGAGTTTGCTTCATGTTCTTGGGAAGCCTCGGTCAGAACAATAAGTCAAGAGGGCTAGTTATGAACTACAAAACCCTCCATGGCTCCCTGTGGTCTCCAATTGCTTGCATCCAACCAGGAAGATAGGATGGGGAGGGGGCTGTCATGATCCAGGGCTCATCACTTAAAAGAGTATCCTCTGACAGGACCCAGGAGATGGGTCTCTCGTGTGCGAGGCTGCCCTATGGACCCCCGATCTTCTCTAGATTTGGATGTCCCCTGATTTTAGATGCCCTTCAGAAAGCTCTTTAAAAACCTGGGTTTGGCCCAAGTACGTCATCAAGAGATTGACTCATTTTTACTCCTCAGTTATTTTTACTAGGTATATGTACTGATTTTACAGTGGTAGAGACTAACTTGATTCTGCACCTAATAACGGCAGCAAGACTGTTGGTGGCGCAATACTGGAAGAAGGAAGACTTGCCTACAATCCAAGAATGGGCATTGAAAGTCACAAACTTAGCCGAGATGGCTAAAATATCGGCATATCTTAAAGATCACTCAAATGAGAGATATAAACGAGACTGGAAAAAAATGGATTGACTATATACAAAATAAATACGGGACCAAGAAATTCCAGTTAGCCTATGCTTAAGATCAGAAATGATTTAAATTGTTTAAAGTTAGTTCAGCAAGAAGAAGCTAAGCTCAATGCAGAATGTCATTAATTTCTTTATTTTTTTTTCTTTCAATAGATTTTAGACTGTTTTTTGTTAAAAATCCATACCGTGTACGGGTTCTGGGAAGCCGGGTGGGGGGGAAGGAGGGGGAGTAGGGGGGGTAGAGGGAGGGAGGGGCACAAAGACAAAAAAAATTGTACTTCGATGTTTTAATGATTGACGAATGATGAAATATTTGTGTTTTAAAAGAAATAAAACCTTTGAACCCATAAGAGATTGACTCATTTTTGAAAGATTGTTTTATGGGGTTTTTAAGTTTGGAAGGAGGGGTTATTGGCTAGTTTTTAGTTATGTCTTCCCACATTGCACGTCAAGTATAACAAGCCTGTCCTTAAAAACACCCTCCTTAGCATGCCTAAAGCAGAAGTACCCCAGGATGGCTGCTCGATGTATTAGAACTACAATACCCAAAAGGTTGGTCGTGAAAGCCACTTTTTCATCACCATCACGATGGATGCAAAGGGAGACAGTTGCCGAACGAGGATGGCCTGTAGGGCTCTTATTCTGCATTGGAAGACGACTCTGGATGGGAGGGCCCAACAAAAGGGTCACACAGAAGGCGATAGGGAAACACTCTTCACAAACCGTTGGGCCCACCCTAGAACAGGAAATCGATTTAGTGACTATTCAAAGGCAATGAAGAATGGGACTTAGGGCTGTTTACATCGCTACGACGTTCGCAGCAATTACGTGATCCGAATTCGGACGCTTATAGCAATAGCAGTTAGACTTATATACCGCTTCATAGGGCTTTCAGCCCTCTCTAAGCGGTTTACAGAGTCAGCATATATCGTCCCCACAGTCTGGGTCCTCATTTCACCCACCTCGGAAGGATGAAGGCTGAGTCAACCTTGAGCCGGTGAGATTTGAACTGCCGAACTGCAACTAGCAGTCAGCTGAAGTAGCCTGCAGTGCTGCACTCTAACCACTGCGCTACCTCGGCCAGTGGATTCATCCTTGAGGCCGTTGCTGTGTCCCAAGGGGACGCGATCCCGTTTTGCGACTTTCTGGCAAGCAAAGTCAATGGGGAAACCAGATTCACTTAACGACCATTGTTACTAATTTAACAATGCCGTCGTTCACTTAACAACTTTCACATAACGGCAGAAACGTTGGAGCTTAATAGTAATTAAGTTGAAGATGGATTGAAAACTCAGCTGAAGCTCAGCTTTTCCCCACTGTATATTTTAATACTGTCTTTCAAATCATATAGTAAAAATTAAAAAAAAAAAAAGAGATCAAGACACAAAATTAAAGTTGTGAGAGTTTATTGCATATGTAACAAAAATGGACATGACCTTCCGGGCCCACCCCTACTACACAATCACTGTTTATTTCAGCCGGCTCCATAACACATTAAATAGAACTAGCATTTTCTTTTAAATACTTTGATTTAGACATAAAATGAAAAAAAAAAAACACATTAGTGTACAACTTTTTTTTTTACAAAATAAAATCTGCAATATAAACGGTGAGAAGAGTAACAAGGGTAGCAGCAATATTTAAAAACCCAAGACATTACAAAAGAATAAGTTAAAAAAACACATTATAAAGTGGTTAAAGAATGGATAACAAAAAAAAAAACGGGGGGAGGGGGGAATTACCGAGGGAGGGGGGGAAAAAAAACCTGAAACGAACAAAGAGACTTAAAACTGCATTTCTGGAAAACTTCCTGTGCCCTACAGTGCAGAAATACTGGGCTGTGGTCGAGAGGATTTTAAAACAAATTGCTGAGGCCTGAGAACTAATGTTAAAGCAAACGATCCCTTTAAAGCAGCGGCATCCAAACTCGGCAACTTCGAAGAGCTTGTGGCCTTCCAACTTCCAGAATTCCAGCCCCGCGCAGGGCTGGAAGGGGAATTCTGGGAGTTGGGAGTCCGCGGGGGTCTTCCAAGTTGCCGGGGGCTCTTCCAAGTTGCCCCTGCTTTAAGCGAACAGAAAGTTGGTCCGATTTTGACTTCCCAATTCCTAAGACTGAGCAAGTGCTGATTTCCTGCATCCCTGGGAGAGCATCAAGGCAGACGAGGCATTTCGGGGCAAGTAAACATACCAACCAAAAATGCAGAGAGAGGGAGGGAGATCTGTCTTGCTGGACCAGGCGCGGCTTCTCTCTGCCTACGGGGATGCTGAAGGTCACTTCAAGAAGCTCCAGAAGATAATCGGAGGAAAAATTGGCCCTTCTCCTTTCCCGCTGAAGTGGCATCACAGCTAAACGCCCGGTTCCTATCTCCTCGTGGGAAAGCTGCAAATGCTTATCAGTGGGGAAGACTGCAGGCAGGCAGGCGTTTCGTGCTCCGCCCTCACGTAAACTTTACTCGCGGTTTTCAAGGACTTCTGCTGACCTGCGCGATACTCCTGATGGGAGGAGGGCATCCTTCATGCTGGTGGGTTTTGTCCTAATTGTTGAGCTGTCCCAAAAGCTTTCAGCAGAAGTGACCCTTAAGCCTAGCTGAGGTTAAAAAAAATGCTCACCTGTCCAGAAACAAGTCATACCTAGCTTGCTTTCTGATCCTGCCTGAAAACCTTCAGGGTCTTAGTTGATGAACGGCGACAACTTTAGAAGGCCACTGGAGGAGGATGAGCAAAATTAAGAGATCTTTCTTCCCATCCTCCAAGTTACCACCAGAGAGAACCTCTTCTGCAGCCTGCCATCTTATCCACCTCCTAGGGCAGGGGGTCTCCAACCTTGGCCGCTTTCAAGACGCATGGATTTTGACTCCCAGAATTCCTCAGCCGATTCTGGGGGGTCAAAGGCCACGCGTCTTAAAAGTGGCCAGGTTTGCCAGCCACTGTCCGAACGCTACCTTTTATGCTATATGCAGGCTGCCTTTTGCATTTCAAGTTGCCTGATCCGTTCGCGAGTCCTCGATTTTGGACGTGGCCGAAGCACGCCGATATGAGACAAGAGCAATGCAAGAATTCAGCCTATAAATGCCACGGACGTTATCTCTGCTGGTCTGATGTGCCCGGCCCTATTTTAATGCGTGGCTCGAGGAGGAATCGTTTACCGACCCTTAACGCCGTTTAATAACTGGGAAACAAACTGTGCAAATCACTTTAGTGGGAGCAGAATTCACACCTTTTATGATTCTTTAGAGGCTTAAATTCCAGTGGTAGGGTCAATCAGGATCCCCACGAAATATACAATGTAATTCAAGAGCCCTTGGAAAAGCAGCGATGGTGGTAGATTTCTACTGTCCAGAAGTTGGTTAAGGTCCTTCCAAGTTCTGAAAAGGCCTCCTTGATCTAATCCCCTCCCAGGTGATCTGCAATGCATTTCAGTGGCCTCCTAAGTGCAAATGAAGCCCGGAAGGGCACTACGAGTCAGTTGTTAAGTCAACCACAAAACCCAATCGTTTCGCCACACGGTGCAAATATCACAAAAGGTAGATCTGCCTTCTCTCACGTGGAATCCTCTCAAGTTTTCCGTCGCCGAGGGTTACAGTCAACTGAATAAACAGGAAGAAAAACAATTCCGGGGATCTGGACAAGTTCTCTAATTTTGGTTTGTCCTATCACAGTTTAAAGCTATTCTCAATCGGTTGTATTAAGTGACGATAGAAATATCCTCGTTGGACAGACAAGAAAACAAATTTAAAAAAAAAACAAGCCCACACCATACATGACCCACGTATGAAGTTCGACACCTTGTTAATATGCTTCTTTGCAAAAGGAAGAGGAAGGAAAAACTCTCACAGGAGTGTCAAGGTTACACTTGATGATTAGTGGAATTTCTGACCCCCAGAGAAATGTTACCTTGTTAACAATTACCGGCCTTCTTCATTTGTGCAAATTAAAAATAAGCATTTGGAGAGAGGAGGGGGGGGGAATCTTACCATTCGGATTCTTCCTTGTTGTGGAAGTAAGCCGGAAGGCAAACAAATTGGTATCGACTGTCAAAATTGACTAAATTGTGTTGGGGGGGAGTGGGGGAAGAAAAAAAAAGGGGGGGGGCAGAAGCTGGAAACAGTTGTTTGAGTTACTCAATCTCTATAGGCTGAGTCCTTTTTCACGAGAGCCGTTCTATATACCAGACAGTTTCAGAAATGGAACTGGATCCCGTTTATCTTTGCTGTGAGCTATTTCCTGTGGAAAGAATTTCGGCCGTTTCACATCACAATGAAAGCATTTCAGAAAAACAGAGCGAGAAACAGAGAGAGAGAGAAAAGGGGGGATGTGTGGTTTCTCTTGAGAATCTGAGCCGTGCCCTGCTTTCTCTTCCACAGATGCCAGGGATGACGAAAAGAAAAACAGTTATTCCAAAGAATGGATCTACCTCCTATGCCAAGCGTCCCCCGCAAAAGGAGAAAAGAAACTTGCATCGTCCCAAGATGGCTGGATTCTCCTGAATTGTTCCTCTTAAGAGCCAAGTCATCTCATTCACAGAAGAAGAAGAAGAGGGGGGAAAAAAACTTCCTGACAAGGAATAATAATCCTCAGTTTTCCTATGCTTACGGAGCGGCACGCTCTGCCGGGCGGCGTTCCTTTAAACGGGGATTTCCTTGAAATGCGCTAGTGGGAATTTCAGTGCCAATCTTTTTCCTTTTCCCTTTATTCATTCCTCTCCAGAGCTTCTGGATTCTACAAGGGTTCAGGGTTGCGTCGAAGACAAACATCCACAGACACCTACCGATGACCAAACTCCTCGGGCAAACCAATGGCAAAAGATACTCAACTACAGTTTTGAATCTCCTATAAAAAAAGACCACAGGTCGTAGACCCTTATCACAATATGTGTTACAAATCTAGCAGAATTATCGCGGGTAACCGAAACCGGAACGCTGAACCTGGCTGCCTGTATTTTGTGTTTGTGTGTGTGTGTGTGTGGTTTGGTTTGGTTTTCTGGTTGTTGTCGTTGTTGTTTCCTGGGAAATGAAGAAAGGAAAGGGAGGGTTATATTGTCACGAGAGGGAGAAGGTATGTTTGGGAAACCTCCAAAAAATAAAAAGCCTCCCTCTTCGCCGACGCCATCGAAGGGAGGGGGAAAACAGCCTTTGCACCCTTAGTTGTCAAGCAAATCCCAACACTTTGGACAAAAAAAAAAAAAAGAAGTTCACAGCAAGCTTCTCCTTACAGGTTTTTTTTTTTCCTTTGATTTGGTGGTCCGTGAGCTTTAGCAATTATCGGTTTCCTTTGGTTGCCTGGTCACTCCACCGCAAAGCCACAGGTCTCTTCCACGGCGGTCACGAGCTTCTCATAAAGCTTCTCGTAGGACTCGTAAGGCGGAATGTCAATTCGGTTAAAGCTGCGGGAGGTCAGGAAACACAATAGAAATGCTTTGACTACTTAAGATATTTTACTTAACTGAATTGGTTTCAGAACATGTCATAAAGGGGTAATGTTATTGGAGGTTTATTGAAACTGCAAATGAATGCCAGTAGGTGGTTGTGTCTTTAAATACAAATGATCTTAAGATAAAAACATGTTTAAATAATTGTAACTAAATGAGAATTGGGATACAGTGACAGTAAAATACATAAATTTTCTTTTTTGATCTAAAATGTACAATTCAATCTGAATGAAGTATATGGAAGGATTGTGGAAGATACGCACGGAATGTATTTGTAACCAATCGACACGCTTTCTACAAGATGTAACGAAAGAGGATTCTTGTTTTGTGTTTTTGTTTGAATTAAAACAATAAAAATTTTCAAAAAAAAAGAAAAGGAAATGCTTTGACTACTACTACAGCAAGTTCATTTAGAGACCGTTCAAAGTTATGACGTCAAGAAGAAAGGGGACTTAGGGCCATTTTCCACCGTTACAACCTTTACAGCCCCTCCCCCGTGGCCATGTGATTTGGGTTTAGTATTTGGGTGATATAGCAAATACGGGACTAAGAAATTCCAGATAGCCTATGCTTAGGCCAGTGGTCTCCAACCTTAGCAATTTTAAGACCTGTGGACTTCAACTCCCAGAGTTCCTCAGCCAGCTTTGCCACAGGTCTTAAAATTGCCAAGGTTGGAGACCACTGGCTTAGGCTATCAGGAATGATTTAAACTGTTCAAAGTTAGTGTAACAAGAAGAAGCTGAGTTCAACGTAGAGATGTTATTAACTTCTTTTTTTATTTCTTTTGTCTCAATATATTTTAGACTGTGTTTGTTAAAAATCTATACCGTGTACGGGCTCTGGGAAGTCGGGGGGGGGGGAGGGAGGTGGGGTGTTAGGGGGGAGGGGGGGATATATACTATGTGTTAGATTTCAATGTAATGCGATTTCACATGTATACTGTTTCTCTTTAATTTCTCTGTAAAAATAGGACAAGCTGAATACATTGACATATAGTAGAATACACCAAGGGGGAGGAGGAGTGGGATAGAAGAAAGAGGGGTAGAGAGGGCGGGAGAGAGGATGGGAGGGAGGGTGAGAAGGAAGGGAGGGAGTGGATCGGAAGAGAGGAGTGGTAGAGGGGGAGGGGAAGTAGGGTAGAGGGGAATGATGGAGGGAAGATAGAAAGTTGGAGGTGGGCGGAAGAAAGAGGTGTATGGAGAGTGGAAGAGGTACATTGGGTTTCTATTTTGGGGGGGTATTGTTGACAAGAGGAATTGCTGTGATTATTGTTTAATGTTGTATGGCCCCGGCTATGCACAGTATATATGTGACTGTTGGAAAATGGAAAATAAAAACACATTTTAATACAGGAAAAAAAAAAGAGTATTTGGGTGACATAGGCAGAGAATAAATGGGTTGAAGCGTCAGGCGGAAGAAGGTTAATCTGGATACGCTCCACGCCTCGTTTCACAGGAGAGTTTTAACAACTTCATCTGGCAGAAAGAAACACGTTTTCACAGCCGAGGGACTTACCAAGTATGAGCTTTCGGGAGGTTGTCTGTGTTTGCATCGATCAAGTGGATAGTGAACAGCCTGGGCCCTGCCGCGCCTGTAGAACCTTGCAAACAGACATTATAGTTAAGGCCCTTCAAAAGCCTGGCTATGAAGTAATGGTAGAAACTCTGGCAGAATTTCTGATAACTAAAGGGAAGATGATGGGAGGGACGGATGAGGGGGTTTCAAGCCTTCACAAGATACGCAGTGAAATATAAGTTGCCAAGAGGTGCCCATGCAAGATTTACTAAAAAAGCAATTAGAATACAAATGCCACAAATGGCAAGAAATAAAAGACTGCACTACTATTGGATGGAGACAGGATGACGTAGTGAACTGTTATAATAAAAATTAATTTGAATTTATCTAAAGTTAGAAAATGTTGTATAAAATGAAGTAGTAATAGTTATAGTCAAATAAAGGATTAATAATGATAATACTGTATACATATATATTGATTATGTGAGATTTTATATAATTTGTAAGTGAGGACTATTTGGTAACCAAAGATAAACAATTTTATAAAACATGGGACTTATCAATGGTTAGACAAAGAATTTTATAAAGATGTATTATTACTGGATGGATTTAGGATGATAAGCCGCTGGCTGGCAAAGAAGCTCCCGGCCACCCCCTTTTTGCAAAGCGGCTCTCACAGAGGCGCGGCTGGCCACAGGCTGCTGAAAAGTCCTCTGGGTGGCGAAAAAGCGGCTGCCATTGCCACCATGTTCTTTGCGCATATGCATCCCATTGCCTTGCAAGTCCAAAGTTGGAACCAGTTAGGGGCGTGGCCAGCCAACCATCCAGGGGTGGATTCCTGCCAGTTCTAACCTCTTCTATAGAAGAGGTTCCACAAATCTACAGTGCCTTTTAGAACCGGTTCCAGCTTCCTCCCCCCACCTGTCTGCACCTCATCAAGATGAAGAGCGAGAGGAGGAATTCTGGGAGTTGAAGTCCACAAGTCTTAAAGCTGTCAAGTTTGAACACCCCTGGGGATTTCTTTTCTAAAGGGTTAGGGGTGCAAAGGTCTTGTAACTTGACAGCTTTAAGACTTGCGTGCTTCAAATGCCAGAGTTCCTGAGCCAACATTTTAGTTGCTAAGCAAGAGCGTTGTTAAGTGAGTTTCACCACATTTTACAAGTTGGCCATGCCCACCCAGTCACATGACTGCCAAGCCACTCCCACCCGGTCACATGGCCGGCAAGCCACACCCACAAAACAGGCCATACCTAAAGAAGAGGTTCTAAAAAATTTTGAAACACACCATTGCAGCCATCACTACCGGTTCGCCAAACTGGGCAAAATTTCCACCACCAGTCGAACCGGTGCAAACGGGCTGAATACCACCTCTGGTTGGGTGGGACAGTTAGGAGAGGGAGGGAGGGCCAATTGACTGGCATGGAAAAGCAGGTGCCCCCCCCCACCTCCCCAGCTTCCTGTGGCCCAAGTCTGCTAACTCAGCCACCCCGATCAGTCACCTTGCAAAGCCTTGAAACCCTGAAGGGGAACCCGCGTGGAGCCTGTCACAAACTGGAGCAGCCGCGCTCGCCTTTCCTCGTCAAAGGCCTCCACCGCTTGCCAGAACCACTTGACGATATTGCTGTCGGCCATGCAGTGCTTCAGGCGCGTGTTGGATTTCCAGTCGTTCAGATCAATCTTGTCTAGGCCACCGATGATGAGCTGGGAATCAAAAAAAAAAAAAAAAGTTCTTTTTCAAGTATCGGGACAACATGGGATGGTATATTTATACTTATTCCCCCTTGACTGCTAGGCTGCAGGAAGCTTTTGAGCGGATTTTGTCATATTTCCATCATGGTTTTTAAAACAATAATAATGTCAAAACAGATTTAAGTTGCAATCTATCATTATTCAATTATTCCACGTTTTCTCTTGTTATTACTTTTATGTTATATTTTTTTTTCCACTATGTGTTTTAGTATAGAAATTTCCCCAAATTTAAGTTTGCCAAGTGAAGGGCTCCCCCAATTTAAGAAATGCCCTTCCAAATTAAGCTTTCTTGGGCACTGCTCCCCATCCTTGGACAGAACTCTATCTAACATGTCAATTCAGAACAAGGAAAATATATGTAGAGCTGTTTCCGCCTCTGAGGCTACGTGAACAGCAGCAGCAAGAGTTAGTGGAAATATACCATAATCAATACCTCAAGTTCCTTATGGTCGAAAGGCTTCAGGAGGTGTTGAGGAATAAGCTCATTAAAACCTTTTTGAAGGGCCAGGAATTGGGCTTCAATTCCTCTCATGAACCGCCAGTTTACATACAGCCTGGGAAAAACAGGAAGATAAATCTCAGAGTTATTGCAGAATTGCTGCTGGAAAGGTAAGAATTTTGCACATAGGTATAAAACCTGCCCTCCAATTGAAGTTACAGGCTGTCTAAAGAAATACTGTATTTTTTTGGAGTATAAGATGCACCTGAGTTTTTTGGGGAGGAAAATGGGGGGGGGGGATTTCTGCCTACCACGTATTCATCTGGCTCAGTGGTGGGATTCAAATTTTTTTACTACCGGTTCTGTGGGCATGGCTTGGTGGGCGTGGCTTGGTGGGCGTGACAGGGGAAGGATACTGTAAAATCTCCATTCCCTCCCCACTCCAGGGAAAGAATACTGTAAAATCTCCATTCCCTCCCCACTCCAGGGAAAGGATACTGTAAAATCTCCATTCCCACCCCACTCCAGGGAAAGAATACTGTAAAATCTTCATTCCCTCCCCACTCCAGGGAAAAGATACTGTAAAATCTTCATTCCCTCCCCACTCCAGGGAAAGGATACTGTAAAATTTCCATTCCCTCCCCACTCCAGGGAAAGAATACTGTAAAATCTTCATTCCCTCCCCACTCCAGGGAAAGGATACTGTAAAATCTTCATTCCCTCCCCACTCCAGGGAAAGAATACTGTAAAATCTTCATTCCCTCCCCACTCCAGGGAAAGAATACTGTAAAATCTTCATTCCCTCCCCACTCCAGGGAAAGGATACTGTAAAATTTCCATTCCCTCCCCACTCCAGGGAATACTGTAAAATTTCCATTCCCTCCCCACTCCAGGGAAAGGATACTGTAAAATCTCCATTCCCTCCTGATTAGCTGGAATAGAACAGAATAGAATAGAACAGAACAGAATGGAGAATGGGAATAGAAATAGAATAGAAATAGAAGTTGGAAGGAACCTTGGAGGTCTTCTAGTCCAACCCCCTGCTTACACTAATTTAACCACTGCAGTGATTCACTTAACAACTGCGGCAAGAAAGCTTGTAAAATAGGGCAGACCTCACTTAACAAAATGTCTCACTTAGCAACAGAGATCTTAGGCTCAATTGTAGTCTTAAGTTGAGAACTACCTGCACTTGGTAGTAGTATCTTTGTGTGATCTACCTTGTTGGGACTGTTAGCCTCTCATTGAGAGGAGCAAAATTAGCCTTCCCTGAATACGTACCTGACATATTCTTTCTTATTCTCTTCCGTAACGGAAACATTTCTCCCGTTGGGTTTGAGTTCATGTTGCAGAATTCTACCAAATGCATTGTGTTCCACGCAGAAGGTATGGTCCAGAACTGGAGTGATGTCATTCTCTCTGTCAACAAGAATTGCAATGCCTACAAGTCATTTCTGCAAGTGAAGGTACTTTTTTAATTTAGCCAGACCTAAGAGCAAAGCTCTCTATGGCTGATCCACACTTTAGTAAGCAGTGGTGCACCGTGAAGTTTTTAATATTCATCCTTGTAGAGGGAAAAAATCTCTGGTGCTATTTTTGATTATGACACTTTATTGACGTAAAGAAAATTAGTTTTATAACCGCACGCAGGAATATCCCTATGCCAGTGTTTCTCAACCTTGGCAACTTGAAGATGTCCGGACTTCAACTCCCAGAATTCCCCAGCCAGCATTCGCTGGCTGGGGAATTCTGGGAGTTGAAGTCCGGACATCTTCAAGTTGCCAAGGTTGAGAAACACTGCCCTATGCAACTGAAGCATAGGGAATGCAAAATTTTAAAAAAGCTATTTTCTGATCAAATTCTGTTCCCAAAGATATTCCTTTGATGCACTGTTGGTTGACTTCCAGAAATGTAAAATAGTTTCTCATGCCTCTGTTACGAGCGAGGGCTGAAGATTAATTTGGTAATTACAAGCAAGCCAAATCTATTCAGAATCAGAATTCAGATGAACAGGTTTCTAATGAAGTACAAGGATGACTTTCTCCTACGGAGCAGTTATCCAGAAATGTCACCGCTGATGGCTTATAAAAATCATCCCAGGTTTTCTTTTTTTCCCCTGGGTGCTTTTTGGAAGTTCTTCAGTATCTGCCTTGTCAAAAACAGCTTTAAAAATCTATGTAGGCACCAGTGATTTGAGGTCAGGAAGTCTATTTCGTTGGAGCTGGTCCTCCTCCTGCCCCAAGCAAAACACGATAAGATTATCGGACGGAATACTTACAAAATCCAGACTAAGCTCTTATGCAGTTCTGGATCCACCGATTCCAAATCAGATAACTGGATGGGTTTGCCCAGCAGCTGTTTGTAGAAAGGGACGGTGAAACCCCCGTTGATGTAATGCCCGTGGAAAACCGCCAGCCCCATGATCCGACCGACAAAGTGGAAATAAGAGAGATGATCCTGAAAGAGATGCCAACCGCCAAGAAGGTCATTCGCCGTGAGAGATGACAACGATCCCAGCTGCCTTTTTTTCCGCCTGACTTCAGTTGGTGCGATGGGAGGTGTTGTTTCATTATTTCAAGCCCTCTGGCTGAGAAGCATCAGCAGGTCCATGAATGTGGTATTTATGTTTTTTCCAATCAGTACAATTATGTGGTGTTGTTGTTTTTTTAAAGACTGTAGGTAGATTTGAATTTCTCAACCTCAGCCACCTTTAAGGTGGACTTCGACTCCCAGAATTCCCCAGCCAGCTTATGCTGAGCGTTGAAAGTCCACACATCTTTAAGCGGCTGAGGTTAAGAGACGGCGAAACAGATTTTCAGTAATCAGACGCTTATAAGAAGCTGCAACAATCCCTTTTGTCTCGCTGAAGATTCCCCCGGCGTATTTTTAGCCTCCTGCCGCCCCTGGGGCTTCTCAGCTGCAGGTGTTTTGCCAGGAGCAGCGGGATTTCTCTTAAATGCCAAGTTCAAAGGGATTGTAGTTACTGCCGGAGGGCAATCGCAAGCAAAGCAAACTGAACGGCGAAAGAGAGGCGCTTCTTGGGAAGAGAAAGGTGCCAGGAATTCTCTTCACCCAGCGCTTCTCAACCATGGCGGCTTTTAAGAGCGGTGGACTTCAATTCCCAAAAGCCCTGCTGGCTGGGGAATTCTGGAGTGGAAGCCCAGAAAGTCATCGAGATTGGGGAACACCGCACGAGCCCATTTCTATGCAGAACGTTCCCTCTCTCGAACCCTTCACACATGACACCAAGCCCTGACTATACCCAGTCCCTATTTGGGGTGGTTTCATCCCCCCCCCCCCCCGGCCCCCTGCACTTCTTGAATGCACGTGGTTTCTTGAAGATGTCAAATGGGCAACCTTCTTGCGCAGAGTTGCTGCCCTTTTGGAGAAATCCTAACCGGCAAATAAGGGAATGCATTTGTGATTAAATACAGAACGGCACCTTTTACCACGTGGTTTAATGCGTTTGCCCTCGCACATATGTGCTAGTCGTTCCTGACTCTAGGGGGCAGTGCTCATCTCTGTTTCAAAGCCGAAGGGCCAGCACTGTCCGAAGACGTCTCCGTGGTCATGTGGCTGGCATGACTCAACGCCAAAGGCGCACGGAACGCTGTTCCCTTCCCACCAAAGGTGGTTCCTATTTTTCTACTTGCATTTTTACGTGCTTTCGAACTGCTAGGTTGGCAGAAGCGGGGAGAAGTCACGGGAGCTCACTCCATTACGTGGCGCTAGGGATTCAAACTGCCCAACTGCCGGCTTTTCTGATCGACAACCTCAGCATCTTAGCCACTGAGCCACCATATCCCTTGAGTTAATACTTACTCCCCTCAAAAGCCTGAACATCTTACCTTTTCAAGGGAGGGTGGTATGAGCTGTTTACCTGGATCTTGCTCTAACTCCAAGAGCTCCATATAGCATATTTAGCAAACCCCCTTTTAATTTTAACGCAACCACAACCACAATCTAGGAGAGCTTGGATCTCTCCCATTCATGGGACTAACCCGTTGTGTTTTACCAGTACCGCCGCTATCTTGAACGGTTATGGTGGTGGTTTTTTAAAAAAAATGACTTACATTTAGGATTGGACTCCATCCAATCCTAACCCACTGTTAGATAGTAGCCTAATCTATAGACACAGTGAACTGTTAGTATGTGCCTATGTATGTTTGAAGAGATGGATTTCAAGGCAATTAATATTTAGTGGGACATATTTTTCAAACAGGGGTGGGCAACCTATAGCAATCACCAGGTTCTCCCCTCCAACCATTTCATGCAGCTTCTCTATGATGGCTGTTCGTTGTGAAAACTTGGGAGGGGGAGGGGAGAGAGGATTTGGGGTGGGGGGGGAGGAGGAGAGGAATTACTTTCCCATTAAAACTGATAGCCTGGGGCAGCCGAGACAATAATTATAACAAATTCTTTTGGGTTGCTGCAACATCCTCAGACCCTTCTGGTGCTTCCTGTGATGCTTTTAACCACAAGCTGTAAGTCAGGGCTGAGTCATAGTTTCAGGTTGAACTATTGTGGCAGCAAAGGAAGGTCCCTCCCCTCCCCATGAAGAAAATGTCTCGTTTTCCTCCTTTAAGGCAAGTTTCTGTCTTCTCTTCTCTTTCCTCTTCTACTTCTCTCTCCCTCCCCCTCTCCTTTATTTCTCTCTCTCTTTCTTTCTCCCTCTCTCTTCCTCTACTTCTCTCTCTCTCCCTCTCCCTTCTCTCTCTCTTCCTCTACTTCTCTCCCTCTCCTTTCTTCCTTTCTCCCTCTCTCTTCCTCTACTTCTCTCTCTCCCTCTCCTTTCTCTCTCTTTCTCTCTTTTCCTCTACTTCTCTCTCTCCCCCTCTCCTTTATTTCTCTCTCTTTCTTTCTCCCTCTCTCTTCCTCTACTTCTCTCTCTCTCTCCCTCTCCCTTCTCTCTCTCTTCCTCTACTTCTCTCTCTCCCTCTCCCTTCTCTCTCTCTTCCTCTACTTCTCTCTCTCCCTCTCCTTTCTCTCTCTCTCCCTCTCCTTTCTCTCTCTTTCTCTCTCTCCTCTACTTCTCTCTCTCTCCCTCTCCTTTCTTTCTCTCTCTCTCTTCCTATACTTCTATCTATCTCCCTCTCCTTTCTCTCTCTCTCCCTTTCCCTCCTTTCTCTCTCTCTCTGTCTCTGTCTCTCTTCCTCTACTTCTCTCTCCCTTTCTCTCTCTCCCTTCCCTCTCTCCCTCTCTACTTCTCTCTCTCTCTCCCTCTCCTTTCTTTCCCTCTCTCTCCCTCTACTTCTCTCTCTATCTCCCCTCCTTTCTCTCTCCCTCTCCCTCCTTTCTCTCTCTCTCTTCCTCTACTTCTCTCTCTCTCCCTCTCCTTTCTCTCTCTCTCTCTCTCTCTCTCTCTCTCCCTCCCTCTCTCTCACACACCCCTTTCCCTCAACATAAATGGAGCTTGAGTGATTTGATTCAAACTCAGGATTTCTCCCCCATCCCTTTCTCCTCCTCTTCTTCTCGCCAGGCTGCCCTTCCCAGACCTTCCACTTCTTCACCACTGGCATAGGAAAAACTCATTTTCTGATTCTACTCCCCATCCTTTCCAACATGCACAGAGGTTGGCAGAGACATCCCTCTGCATGGTTCCCTGACCTGGCTCAGCTCTGCAGCGGAGGCCACCCAACGGCCCAAAGGGAAGGGCAAACGGCTGCTCAGACAATCCTTTCCAATCTCAAAGGAAACCAATCCGTTAGCTGGCAATGCCATTCACGCCTGACAGCTCTGGAGCTCGCACAGAGGGTAATAGCAACAGCCCTTAGACTTATATACCGCTGCACAGTGCTTTTACAGCCCTCTCTAAGTGGTTTACAGAGTCAACCTCTTGCCCCCAACAATCTGGCTCCTCATTTTACCGACCTTAAAAGGATGGAAGGCTGAGTCAACTCTTGAACCGGTCAGGATCGAACTGCTGGCAGTGGGCAGAGTCAGCCTGCAAAACTACATTCTAACCACTGCACCACTATGGCCTGCCTGCCTGCCTTCCCTCCCTCCCTCCCTTCCTTCCTTCCTCCTTAGCAATAGCAATTAGACTTATATACCACTTCACAGTGCTTTCCAGCGCTCTCTAAGCGGTTTACAGTGGCAGCCTCTTTCCCCCAACAATCTGGGTCCTCATTTTACTGTCCTCGGAAGGATGGAAGGCTGAGTCAACCTTGAGCTGGTGAGAATCGAACTCCTGCACTGCGTAGTGAGTTAGCCTGCAATACTGCATTCTAACTACTTTGCCACCATGGCTCTTTAGTAAGGATGATACTGGCAAATATCAGAGGAAGAAGGCAAAAAGGAAAAAGAAACGGATTTGTGGAGGGAGCAGCAATAACAGCCACAAGACCAAATCTTACCTAGGGAAGGAGGGAGGACCGGGTGAGAATAGCCAGCTGTCCCAGCTGATTGCAAAGGGCGAGGGTCATCACGACCCTCCCCAACGTTGCCCACTCCTGCCTTCGTGGGAACAAATGTGGGCTACACCAATTAGTCCATTAGAAGCAAGTTAGTTCAGCTTTGAGCCCTATTTTGTGTAGGCTTACCTTCCATGGTCTATGAGGACTCGACTGAAAAATAGACATTAATCGGTTCGCAGAGTGTACAGAAAATAAAAACAAGGAAGGAAAAAGATTTCACTTTGGCCTTCCAGTACTGGATTGTGTATTCTAAAGGCTACTTCGATGAACTCAAGTGGCCGCTGCCCGGGGGGTGGGGGGTGGGGGACAAGGGATTGCTAGACTGGCTGGGAAACCGTTACGGAATGTGGAAAATGAAGATCATGTGACCGCAGCAGCCGCCCAGCAGAAACTAGTAGCACTGAAGCAACCACAATTTCCACAATTTTTTATTCCCTCGGGAGTCATGGGTCCTGGATTTTGAGCTCATTCTGTAAATTAGCCCACTTGAGGCACCTGGGTTCAAAAATTGTTTTCCTGTGATGCACCAACTTGCCCAAGTAAAGGTCGTGACTATGAAAGTTTTAGTTTTAATTAAGTGTCGTAATGCCACCCAGAATCATTTTTCGTGAGATGGGCAGCCACGCAAATTTGACAAAATATATAAAATAAAAGAATATCCTGCGGAAATTCTAAAGCCAAAATGAGCTGGCAAATGAACTTTATCTTATATATTTCAGAGATGCTTGCTCCTTTTTAACAGTCATCTTCCAAAACCAAAAATAGATCCTTGGGTTTAAAGAGTACTTACGGGGTTGATGGAGGAATCGGGATTTATTTGCAGCGTGTAAATGTTATCAGTTGAATATTGGAAAAGCCCGTAGTACGGATTCAGCATTTCGTGGCATAGAAGGTACAGCCATTCCCCTGCCGGATGTAATTTTCAACAAGATTAGAAATTGGGGGGGGGGGGGGGGGGAGAGGATGAGAAATGAAAGTAAAAGTTTATTCCACTTCAGAAATTGGATTAGTTCCCAAGATGGTTCTATGAGAGTCTTAAGCTCAGCATCTTTAAGATGGGTGGACCGGGGAGAAATTTTTAGGAGTTGAGGTCCACGGATCTTAAAAAATTTGCTGAGGTTGAGAAATGCTGGTTTATGAGACACTTTGGGAAAAGGCTGACTCCAGCGAGCGAGATTTGCCAACATTTCAGAAAAAAACACATTGTGGAGCAGAGGTCCAATCACGATGGCTTTTCTGGATCCTCCTCGCTCTGTTACAGAAAGGCATTCAACAGGAAACAGAATAAGAACAGGGAATAGGAAGTTTGGAGATTTTTGTTTTGTTTTAAAAGAACTGCCAAGGTTTCTTTTTTTGTGGTAAGACAGTGCCCGATGAGCCGAATACCTGAGATAACAGGTATTTAATTGCATAATGGGGAAATCTTCTGCCTATCCCGCCCCCAAACCAAACAGACATCTGGTTATGGCATGTTAAGAGGATTCAGCATCCGTCTAGACAGCGTTAAAATGCAGACGAGATAAAGAGATGCTGAAACTCTCCCTAAGAGGGAGGTGATGACAAGGGAGAGGTCAAAGGCAGAGAACTCCCAGACGGAACCCGTATCAATAGACAAAACAATCAAAAAAGGATTTTTTTTAAAAAAGCAGCCATTTAAATGCTGATGGATTCAGCTGCCCCGAGAGAAACGAGTGCTCCAAGGGGAGGGATCAGCATTACAAGAGGAGGCCAGGATGAAATACGTCTTGGGTGAGAACTACCCAGGTTGGGGGGGGGGGGATCAGGAGAACCTTCCCCAAAACAAGTTAGAAAGTTTGGCTTGCCTAAGTAGATGAGAGGCAAAGTGGTCTTAGGGCAGCACATTTCATAAGTTAGAATTTGCAGGATAGAAAGCAGGGCTAAAAAGGTGTTTTTCTTTATGTCTACCCCACTGAACAGATTCAAACCCAGAGTCACCGTCGGTTTCTTTAAGGATGGTTCTTATTGTGGGGTCCTCGGTGCTCTCTGAGCTTGGCTGTTTTCCTGTAGGCGTTTCACTGCCCAACCAGGCTACATTATCAGTGCTAGATGGGAATGAGGTTTGCTTCGGTTTATATAAAAAGGTAAAGGTTCCCCTCGCACATATGCGCTAGTCGTTCCCGACTCTAGGGGGCGCTGCTCATCTCTGTTTCAAAGCCGAAGAGCCAGCACTGTCCAAAGACGTCTCCGTGGTCATGTGGCCGGCATGACTCAACGGCAAAGGCGCACGGAACGCTGTTCCCTTCCCACCAAAGGTGGTTACTATTTTTCTACTTGCATTTTTTACCTGCTTTCAAACTGCTAGGTTGGCAGAAGCTGGGACAAGTAACGGGAGCTCACTCCGTTACGCGGCGCTAGGGATTCGAACCGCCGAACTGCCGACCTTTCTGACCGACAAGCTCAGCGCCTTAGCCCCTGAGCCATCGTGTCCCACCAATATAAAGCATTTCTATAAGGGTCCACCAAGAACTACCACAAGGAATAAGCAGGACCACTTCCATCAACACTGATAGGACAAGCCAATAACATAGAAAGAGAACGTGACATCCCCTGCTTGCCCTCCTCCCCAAAAAAATCTTAAAAGCTCTTTTAGGATTCTGGCCCTTACCTTGCCACTCCACCATAATCTAAGCCTTCCTCTCCCCGAAATTTCACCATCAGCCTCTTCTTCAGATCTTTCGGCCTCATCTTCATTATCTGACGGTAAGATTCCTATGCACAGAAAGAGAAGCACTTAAAAAAAAAAAAACCCACTATTTTACCAAAGGCAACTTAACCTCTCACACCTCTTTCCTACCCAATATTAGAGAAAAATGGGGAACTTTTCGGCTGTTTCTTATCTAAACGTGGTTTTGTTCTTGATGCTCAATGCTACTCAAGACTGTTGGAAAAGGGACATGATAATAAAAGTGCAGTTTTATGAGCCGAATGGCTGTTCTCAGCTCTTCAAGGTGCACTGCAGTTACTGCCCTGATCTACTGGAAAGGCAGATCATAAATAAAAGAAAACATCAAGTAACGGGTAAGCTTTGACTTATGATCACAGGTAAAGGTAAAGGCTCCCCTCGCGCATCTGTGCTGGTCGTTCCTGACTCTAGGGGGCAGTGCTCATCTCCGTTTCAAAGCCAAAGAGCCAGCGCTGTCCGAAGACGCCTCCGTGGTCATGTGGCCGGCATGACTCAATGCCGAAGGCGCACGGAACGCTGTTCCCTTCCCACCAAAGGTGGCTCCTATTTTTCTACTTGCATTTTTTTTACGTGATTTCGAACTGCTACGTTGGCAGAATGCATGACCACAACTGGGATCCAAATTTCTGTTGCTAAGCAAGAGCAGGTGTTAGGTTTGTGGCAAGCCAATTTTATCACCTTATTTTGACACGGCTGTTGAGCGAATCATTGCGGTTGTTAAGTGAACCACACGGTCGTCAAGCTAACCCCCTCCCTCCCCCGGTGGTTTTGCTTATCGAACGTCGGTTGGGAAAACCGGTACCCAAATGGCATCTGGGCCTGGCAGGACCAATCTGCGTTTTACGCAGGCAGGCAGGCAGAATCCAGATCCCCTTCTCCCAGGTTCCTGTTTACATACCTCGAATATTTCTTCCCTCGATACTTCGATGCGGCAGTGGCCCGCTTGAGGCTGCTGGAGGGAGAGTTCGTGCCGGAGGAACTTGAGCTTCTGCACCAAATCCCGCTCGTATCTCTGAGCGGGCAGCTCCTCGCTGTCTTCCAACGATCCTTCGTTTGGGGCTTGCAAAGGCTGGTTGGATTCTTTTAGTTGGCATTGGTGACTTCGGTGGGGAAGGAAAGGGAGAGAAGGCGTGACTTCCAAAAGTAGCAGCGGCGGCAGAAAAAGGAAGAGCGAGGCAACGCGAGCAGGCCTGTTTATTTACTTAAAGGCTGCGTTTGGCCGTCCCTCTAAAAAACACAAGGGAGTAGCTCACAACAATGAAAAGCTTGGCCTTGGGAAAACCGTGAAACAAGCCAAACCCAGGGCCTCAATCATCCTTCTGGGATACACACCAGACATTCACACTGTACTGAGTAGTAAAAAGGGTAGTTTTGATGGTCTTCTGGAAAGTTAAAATGAGGGGTGGGAGGGGGCTGCCTGATCGCTGGGGGCAAGAGTGTTTTCTGTGGTGGTGGCAGCCACATAAAACACATGTTTTTGAGGTCACCTAGTGGGCAACATTTCAGGGAAGGGACCCAGAACAGGCCTACCCCAGGGATCAGTGAACTGCAGCTCTGGAGCCGCATGTGGCTCTTTCCTCCCTCTGCTGCGGCTCCGTCACCGGTTGGTGCCACAATTTTGAGAGGAGCTTCCGGTTGGGGGGGGGGGGGAGAGAAGCACAGTGCACCAGGAGAAGACTCTATGGCAATTGTCTCCACAATTGATAGGGCTTTATGACAGGTAGAAGAAAAAGTACGTCGCGCTAGGAGGAGATTCTATGGTAGGGGAACTGAACTTCCGGTCAGCTCCAGAATTGAACGGGGAGCTTCCGGTTAGGACCTTTGTGGCTCCCGGCCTACCCTATCTGATCTGGAACAACAGGGAGATACTCTGGAGGAGATTTGTCCTGGCTCCCTCCCACCCTACCCCAAAACAACTTGATCGCGTGCCACATTTAGAGGTGAAAAGCACTGTTCACATGGTGGTATTTTGTGGGGGAGAGATTACTTTCTTGGCAGCGCCAGTCCACAAAGGACAACACAACCAATTTTTCATTTCTTTGAAGCAACATGGCGCCTTCTCGTCGGGTTGTTCCTGCAATTCCCCACCAGGTTAACCTGCCTTAAAGAATTACACAACCACAGGGATGATCCAAGCCTCTAATAAGCCTGGGATGACAACGGAGTATTTCATAGGGGAAAGCTGTATCACCTGTTAGAGCAGGCCTCGTATCCCTCCCTCCCCTGCTCGTACCTTTTAAAAGGTAATTAATTTCTTCTGGAATAAGACTGACTTAAGACAGCAGCGTTCAACATGGGAACAACTTGTCGTGAAAAAGCTTTCGACGTATTTTAACCTTCCAGGTGATTCCTGGTTCAACATTTGCTCAACAGCTTGTTTTTAAGGGCTTCCAAAAAGATATGAAAATATCCTGTTTCCCTGAAAATGCAATCTCCCCAGATAAGCCCTCCCTGAAAATACTGCAACACAGCAGCAGCCATGAGGTGACCACACTCGCCGCCTCTTGCACCCCGAAAATAATAAGACCTCCCCGAAAATAAGGCCAAGTGCTTATTTCAGGAGTCAAAAGAAAATAAGACCCGGTCATATTTTCGGGGAGAAATGGCATTTCTTTATGTATCCTACTGCTTCACTATGTTCGTATAATATTTTTGGGGTATACCGTATTTTTCGGAGTATAAGATGCACCAAGGTTTTGAAGAGGCAAGTAAAAAAAAAGTTTTGTGCTCTGCAAACCTCCCCAAAACGGCCCGTTTTTCTTTCAAAAAAGGGGCATGAATAGCCCTTAGGAGGCTTGTAGAGTACTCCGGGGGGGGGGGGAGCCCAAAACGAGCAAAAACGGGACTGTTTTTTGTCAAAAAAAAAAAGGGCATGGATAGCCTTTAGGAAGCCTACAGAGTGCTCCTGGGGGCTTGGGGGGGGGCAAAATTAAGCAAAAAACAGTCCATTTTTTGTTCATTTCTGCCCTCCCCAGCCCCCAAGAGCTCTCTGAAAGCCTCCTACAAGCTATGCATGGCCATTTTGGTGAAGGGGGGCGGGGTTTTGGGAGGCAAAAAATGCTGTATTCAGTGTATAAGACACACCCAGATTTTCAGCCTCTTTTTTGAGGGAAAAAGGTGCGTCTTATACTCCAAAAAATACGGTAACCTTGCCCTGACCCTCAGCCTCAAAAACCAAAGCGGCAACTGGAAGGCCACCTACTTCATTATGTGATGCAGTCTTGGATCTGTGAACTGGGTGGTTCTGTTGTTATGGTCTACAAAATATATTCTTCCCGATACCGTACTTCTAACCTCCCAGCCTGGAGGCAGAGGTCCAAGTTCATCACAATTCACACTGTTAAGGTCTCTGCAAAAAGAAAAAAAATGGAAGAGGGACTAGATTTAACTCAATGCCAGCATTATTTGAACATGTCTACAGAAAAGAGAGGACATGTCAATCTCCAAATCTAAGGATCCTGTGGTTTCACTTCCCGCAAACATCTAAACCAGGGGTGTCAAGCTCAAGGCCCCGGGCTGGTTCCGGCTCGCGGGGGTGCTTAGATCTGGCCCGTGGGACCTCCCTGGAAATGTTTAGCTAGAATAGGACATCAGGATTCAGTGTTATTGGAGGATTTTAGAAATATTAAATGAAATGCCAGTATGTGTTTATGTATTAAATTTTGGTATAGTTTATGATGGACGTTTAAATAGTTATAGTCAAATGAAAATGGAGGTATAAGAATAACATGTATAAATATTTGAGTTAAAATACTTGACTTAATATGAATTATGCTTGATGACTGTGGAAGAGATGCATGAAAATCTTTTGTAACCAACTGATATACTTTCTACAGTATGTATGGATGAGAATTTTTTTTATGTTGTTTCTTATGTTTAAAATTTTTTTAAAAAAAGTATAATAATAATTTAAAAAAAAGAAGCAGCCGAGGACCAGCCCGCGGTGCCTCTGCCAGCCAAAAGGTGTGGAAATCACCTACCCACGAGCTCCGTTTTCGGCTGGGATGGCCTCCTGCAACCCTCTGACAGTGAAAACAGAGCTCAAGTGCTCGGGTTGCCACAGGTGCCTCCAACATGAGTGACGTCGAGCCAGCCATGCCCACCTCCCCCCCCCTTCCAGATCAAACACAACCCTGATACGGTCCTCCATGAAATCGAGTTTGACACCCCTGATCGAAATGAACTGCAAAGCAGCGACTGCACCTACCTTGGTATCCTGGGATCGTGCCAGGTGCTGACCCCAGTTTGTGTATGCAAAAAGTAAACTTGTCCCTGTACTGTTGTCCTTTGCTCTAAAAGAGACGGAAAAGAGAAGAGGCTAAGAAGAGAGAACGCACAAATCCCTCACAAACCTTTGTGGCTAAAGCCGGACCTGGTAAAACTGAGCTAAAGCTGAAAACGGCAGTTAATTTGCTTCCCTTACCTCTGTCCTTGTTATGACGGGAGAAAAGGAACGTCAAGGAGTTTTTTACAATTTCCTCACTTTTTGAATTTTTTTTTTTTTACCGCTCATTCAGAAACCTGCTGCTCTATGGGAGCAATGAACGGTCTCGTTTGTTTGTCATTCGCATTTTATTGGGCAGCTGTTTTAGGAGCTGCAAAAGATTTGCATGGTTTCCTCCTAACTACCTCGAGAATCTGGTCTTAATATTGCCTTGCCAACAGGCCATGTGAGCAGCAGTCCAGCTGCAACTATCTATCTATATCTATCTATCTATCTATCTATCTATCTATCTATCTATCTATCTATCTATCTATCCATCCATCCATCCCTCCATCCACCCACCCATCCATCTGTCATCTATCTAATCTCTCTATATCTATCTGTCTGTCTGTCTATCTATCATCTATCTATCTGTCTGTCTATCATCTATCTATCTATCTATCTATCTATCTATCTATCTATCTATCTATCTAATCTCTCTATATCTATCTCTCTATATCTATCTCTCTATCTATCAATCATCTATCTATCAGTCTATCATCTATCTATCTATCTATCATATCTATCTGTCTGTCTGTCTATCATCTATCTATCTATCTATCTATCTATCTATCTATCTATCTATCTATCTAATCTCTCTATATCTATCTCTCTATATCTATCTCTATCTATCAATCATCTATCTATCATCTATCTATCTATCTAATCTCTCTATATCTATCTGTCTATCTATCTAATCTATATCTGTCTGTCTGTCTATCATCTATCTATCTATCTATCTATCTATCTATCTATCTATCTATCTATCTATCTATCTATCTACCTGTCTGTCTGTCTGTCTGTCTGTCTCTCTGCCTGCCTGTCTATCTTCCCTTCCTTCCTTCCTTCCTTCCTTCCTTCCTTCCTTCCTTCCTTCCTTCCTTCCTTCCTTCCTTCCTTCCTTCCTTCCTTCCTTCCCTCCCTCCCTTTCCTTTCTTTTCCTTCCCTTCCTTTATATGCCACCTGACAGTCTTTGCAAAATGACTCTGGGCGGCCCTAAAAAATAAAGGAACAATTGCAAATCCAAAAGACAATTGAACCATTTGGCCTTGCCTTGGGATTGCCAGGGTAGGAATGGGCATTGACCCCCTACCCAAACTCACCGTAGCCTTCAGGCAGATCCGGCGATGGCGACTGATGACCGTGGGGCCTATTTTGGGGGGTCTGGACATGGCTTCTTACGTCAGGACCCCGCAATCGCTGGACCTGCAGGGTCTGATCCTGGCCAGGGGTATCCGTAAACCTGCAGTTCCCTCCTCCGCCGGCAGCTCCTGTGCTGTCCGTGTACGGGGCTGGCTCTTCCATGTAGCAGCTCAGGGGCCTCCCAGGTCCCGAGTCTTCATAAACCGTTCTGAGAGGAGGGGAAGCTCGTTCAGTGGACAGATTCCCCCACATTCCCCGAGGAAGCTTTGGAATGACCGGCTTTAAGGGGGAAGGGGCCCAGCCTTTCCAAGCAGACCTTCCCTCCCAGGAAGCCAAGAACCAAGGAAATTAGCTCGAAACACAAAACTCTGCTGATTCACAACCAGGGTGGATAAAAATTGATGATTTTAAAAAAAAATTAAAAAAGATTTTTTTCAAAATTTAAATCGGATTTTTTTTTTAAAAAATCACATTTATTTTAATAAAATGCTTCTGGAGTTTAAAAAAAAATCTGTCTAAAGATAGTTTTCTATTTAAGATACATGGATAATTTAGTTTATTCAGCATGAAGTGGAACTTAGTTATGTAGCGTGAGGCTGTATATATCTGCAAAACTGGGAATGAGTCAACAGCGGGTCAGAGGAGGAGCCGCCGTGGGACAGAGATGACAGCGGCTCTTTAAAAATTACGATTTAAATCGAGTTGATTTAAATCAAGCCTTTTTACTAGGGATTTAAATCCTGATTTAAATCAATCTAAATTAAATCCGCCCTGTTCACAACTGCAAAATTTGGGGGGGGCGAGGACATGGGTGCCAGAGGCTAAATTTGCATTTGTCTCTTAAATGACCACGCTTCCTTCAGTGACTCACTTAATGATGATAAAATGCCGAGGGAAAGCGATCTGACTTTTCAACCCTTGTTCTTTGCTGCAATTGTGTGTTTTTTTTTTAACCCAATAGCTAAATTTAGCTTTTATTCTTAAACTGAGAGAAGGGAACGTTTGTAGCTCAGGGTGGAACTAGTGCTGTCTGAGACTGGTGGTTTTCTTTCAGATGTTTCATGACCCGACTCGAGAACATCATCAGTGCACGAGGATGGATGATGTTACCTAATTTGGAACTTTTATTTATTACGATATTAGTGTGTGATGAGAACATGACAGGATCGAAGTAAACTTAAGACACATAGCCTACAAAATTATGAATAAAATGGGGGTACAGCAGTAGCCTCATAGCTATCCAGGCCATCACAGCGTGGCTTCATGCAGATCTTCTAGGGCAGTGTTTCCCAACCTTAGCAACTTGAAGATGTCTGGATTTTAACTCCCAGAATTCCCCAGCCAGCGAATGCTGGCTGGGAAATTCTGGGAGTTGAAGTCCAGACATCTTCAAGTTGCCAAGGTTGGGAAACACTGTTCTAGGGGACCAGAGTGGGACAATCTCGCGCAATATGTTTAATAGTTTGCATATCTGCGCCACAATCATCACAAGGGGAATAATTTTGCACCCCTAGCGATGCAGGGCAGAACCCTGAATTCTATTCCATTTCGACCAGATAAAGCGAGGCAGTTTGGAAATGACAAGGACTGCAAGAAGACACGGAAGTCTCACAGAGCACCGAGGACCCCACAAACCTGATCGGAAGGCCGGATACCTACCCTTCATTCTCCAAGAGCCCCCTGCAGTCTACCACAGACCCTCCTGTGCCTATCCTATCTCGTGTCTGCAAGCTGACTGGAATGAGAAAAAGAGAAACAAAAATGGAAAAAGTTTTCAGTACGCAAATAGAAGACAGCAACCAAAACACAAAAACATTTCTGGGAAAGCGGTTTAATTTGACATGGCAAGCATTTGTAGACTTTTTTTTTAATAGACTCTCAAGTATTTGGCCATGAGCCACATGCAGAGTTCCTTCCTATGAAGGCAGATCTGAGTACTTTTGCTGGGATAATTTAAGAGGCGGTACATTTTCGTATTCTAATAATTCATTCAATCTTTAATGACAAAAAGAGGAAAAAGAAGAATATAGTAAGTCTTCTTTTCCTAGGGCCTCCTTCAAATTTCAGGAATCAAGGCCACTAGCAATTAAAAACAATTAACAAAACAGCCACTGACCAATAATGTAGACTGCAGTCTGAAAAATACTTTGGCTAAAACACAAAGCCTTCCATATTAACATACAATTAAAAATTCTTTTCCCTCCATAAGTGCAAAAGGAGAGCAAATTTGTCACACTAGGGGGCAGTCTAAAAAGGAAGGCCTTTTTTCTTACCACCTCAGTCACACTAAAAGGTGTAATTCAATAAAGGCATTCTGCTTGTTAATCCGGAGTTGAACACCCCAGCTATATTTTAATTTATCACGTTCAAGATATTCCTTCTTACCAACTATCTGGCCTCGGACTGCATCAGTGTCTGTGGGATTTAGTTTGCATAGATCCAAACGCTGATCTGAAACGAACAAGGGGGAGGCAAAACATTCAGCCGAGAATCTATACAATCGGGAATCAGTGTTTAGAACAGGGACCCCCAAATATTGCCCAAGCCAACCCAGAAAACATTTGGCAGTAAAGACATGCTTACATCCCGTATCTTTTAGCCTGCTGATGGCGTTAGAAAGAAGTCGGACGCATCCCAGGAAGCCAGCTCCCTGTTTTTTGTGAATTTTCTTATGGTTCCAGACACTGATGGTGATAGAATCTGATTTCCCAACGTATCTAGAATAATCAGTCGGAGGAGGAGATTTAACTGAGGTTCATTGTCTGCTATGGTACAACTTCCCCATTTGTGAACCCATTTGAATCATGCTTTGGTTAAGACTACGCCTTCATCAAAAGGAGAGAAACATGCAGCTAATCACTAGATTACTGTAATTTGCACAGCATGTTAAATAGATAACACACAAACATTTGTTAATTGCAGACAACCTTATTACAAACTACAAAAGTGCAGAGCTCAAGTGGAAAGGCTGCTTTTTCTTAAAACTGGAGAGTCGTTTTTGCACAAGAGACACCTTCGGTTCCTAACAGCGGAGGAATTAGGCAAGGGTTTCTAGGAAAAATGATACAGGCTTCCATTTCTGGGATCCAGAAGTCAGATAAGGCACGATGTTTTTCAACTGAGGGGCTTTGCAAAAGTAACATGAAGACATAGTCACTTGGGCACACCTAAAATAAGTGCCTGAGAGTCTAGCTGATACCTCAATTCCCAAGCCCCAAAATTAAGCCTTGCAAATTACGACACAACAACATTCTCTAACAAAACATACTAATAATGATCCTCAGGGGAGTGGGCCCTGCCTCAAAATTACTTCGGATCAGCACTGCTGGTGTGAAGCATTTTTAGATGACCAGTTGTGTAAGAGCGGAGATGGAGAAGGAATTGTTATCTTATGGATTATTTGGGCTTTCTTAAGTCTACTCGGTAACCGACTTGTATTCCCTGAGTTATTTCTCTCTCGTTGTCAAGTTACCTGAGGCCCTGGCTCCTAGGTACAGAACAAGGTTGTGAACACTTCGTGTAAATAAAGATAAACGATCGTGTCTTGATTGTGGCATAGAAATGTAATCAGTAGATCAGATTAAAAAAAAAAAACCTTATGTAAGAAAAATAAATAAAACCGCTTGCGGAACAGTTCGACTTACAAATCATAATGCTGGTTCCACTTGGGATCTAAGGTGTTCTTCACGGTGTCGGTGGAATGACACTGGCCAGACCCGTCCACCACAATCTTTGCAAAGGGGTCAGGGAGCCCTGCAAAGGATGAAAGCAACCCCGTCACCACAAAGACCAAAGAAGCTAGCAGAGGACTACCGAACCACAATGGTTAACAACTGCTCTCTTCGTAGTTGTGAGAAGAAATGTTATAAACAGTTGCTGGGAGCACAGAGCATTTTTAGAGTTTCTTTTATTATGGAAAGGAGAGAGCATGGAGTGGACCTCTTTTAGGGGCGTCCTGGCTTAAGGTCTCTATTTCCATTTTTAACCCTAGAGGTGGGTTCCTATCAGTTTGCACCTATTTGGTAGAACCGGTTCTTCAAATCTACCGAACCGGTTAGAAGAGGTTCCACCAGTGGACCCGGAAAGCAGGCCACACCTACAGAAGAGGTTCCAAAAAAATTTGAAACCCACCACTGGCAAGGATCTTGTAACTTGACAGCTTTAAGACTTGCATGCTTCAATGCCAGAGTTTCTGAATAGCTACTTGGACCGACCTAAGTACTAATTCATAATTTCATATCCGGTCACATGGGCGGCAAGCCACTCCCAACTGGTCACATGGGTGGCAAGCCACTCCCACAAAAGAGGCCACACCCAGAGAGTAGGTTCCAACAATTTTTGAAACCCACCACTGTTTAACCCCCACCTCCCCAAAGACCCCAAACCTAGGGCAAGGTTGGGTCCAGTCAACTTTTGCTACACTGTGCATGCCTTGGGTGGCCCTTGATTGAAAAGCTGCATGCCCCTGGAAGAGAACATGGATTTCCCGTGAAGCTCCATCACTAACTAATTCCACAGTGTGCTATTTTTAAAGTCCCCCGAAGTTCCCAAAAATGCAACTAAGCCTTTTTTTTTTTTCCGGGTTTCTAAAGTACGATCTCCGGCGTGTGTCACACCAGGCCTATCCGGGAAAAGAACCTGCACTTCTCTCAATGTAACGGTGATTCCCCGGTTAATTCACTGTGACTTGATCCTGCCACCTCTCCCGAGAGGAGATATTTACCACAGCTTACAGCGGCTCACCCAATTTAGAAAGAAGAGAGTGAGCGTGAGCAAAAATGCATTTGCTGGCAGCCGCCGCCAGAGTTGAGACCTGCCTTTAAAGCAGCTCGCAGCAAAAAAAAAAGATCACGCTCACTGCTTCATGGTCTGGTGAGTAGAAGTTTCAGGCAGTTATGCTTCCGACTCTCGAAAAACTTTCCTTGAATACCCACAGCAGAAACACAGAAGATCAGTAGACCTACTAACATCAGTAGATGGGGAGGTATGAAAAAGTATATTTTCAGTTACTTACTGAAGAAATCTTTCTTTGCAAGATTCTTGGCGCAAAGCACTGCAAGGAAAAAAAGAAAAAGGTTAGCAGATTCCACTCATATTTCAGCATAAACAGCTCAAGCTGGGAAAAGATTTCTCTTACACACCCCAGGGCACAATGTATAAAAAGCTCAGAGACGCATACAACTGGATTAATAAATAGCAGCGTTACGTTTTGATTATTTTCCTGAATTGCACAGCACACATTTCCCCAAACCTGGGCCTTTTTTTTTTTTTTGCCTTCGAATTCATTTATATGGAGAAACCATGGAAAGTTTGTTTAACGTTGTGCTAGAAACTCTTTTCTAAAATTGGTCGTTTCTAGGATTTTGAGAATTCAGACAAGGTTTGGCTTGTGTGATCAAACTGAAACCTTGTTGAGGTTCAAGCATTTCCCAGCTAGCTTTGTGGTTTCTTACTAGAGTTTTTAAAAAGTTGTTCTTCCGGCAGAAGGACTGAACATTTAGTATTATCACAGAGGTACTATTCTTTTTTTTAAAAAATGGTTTTGGTCGCTAAAAGAAACCAACGATAACATTACAGACGGAAGCAGAAGCAGCAGCCTGAAAAATTCAACCAGTTGCCTTTAAACAAAAACATTGTGAAATGCTGAAATTATGAGATCGATTGAAAAGCATTCATGTGGAACAATTCTCTTATTTCTTTTATTCACAATTCTATTGCGAGTAATTTCAGAAGTAACCATGTCGCACACCTCTAACTTCAACTTCGGAACGGCCTCTCTATAAAAGTACTTTTCCTTATGGGCAATGAACATACCGACGGCCTTAAAACGCACACACCGTTTGCTGCTGCAGGTGCTCAAAATAAAGGTAGTCCTCAACTTACAACAGTGCACTTTGACAGTTCAAAGTTACAACAGCACTGAAAGTCACATGACCATTTTTCACCCTTACGACCGTTGCAGCATCCCCGGGGTCACGTGATCAAAATCCAGATGCTTGGCAACTGGTTTGTATTTATGACCATGCGCGACTTTCTGACGAGCAAAATCAACGGGAAATCCAGATTCACTTAACCGCCATGTTACTCACTTAAGAAAAAAATATGATTCGCTTAACAAATCTGGCAAGAGACATCTGTGACAACTGTGGCAAACTCAATGAATGTTTCACTTAGCAACGTACGTTTTTTGGGCACAACTGTGGCCCTACAGGTCAGTTACCTGGACTACAATACCCTTATTTTTGCTATGTACTTTTTAAATACTTTCTGGCTAGAATTTAATGACAAATATCTTTGACTTCCAGCATCCACTCCTGATAGGGGAGTTCAGAGGGCTGTTGCTTGTGCATGCATGAGCAAGCACATCAATCGAAACATAAAGAAGACTTTGAAAGCGAAGACCAAAGGTTTGTTTAATCAGAAAATCCATTCCCGTCCTGCTCTGTCAAATACACCCACTGGCTGCCAACATCTGGCCTTTAAACGTGAACCCTGAACACGAAGGTTCATTTATATAGCAAAGTCAATAAGAAGGGCCAAAACAAGCCACCTTCTCCCCATTACAGGAGTGTGACAATAGGGTTTTAAGCTTCATCTGAATCATCCAAAGTGCTTCCTCCATTTTTAATTTAAGGAAAGCATTCATTCCTTGACATCTGCAGTTACACGGAGAAAGAAAAAAGGCAGGTTGAACAATGAAAACTATGCCATGTGTTTGAAGGAGACTTTTAGACAAATGAATGTGTAGCTGAAAGGAATGGTGTCTCCTTCCTGCTGCACATTTGGTTTCCTTTAATTCCACCTTATTGATTGATTGATTGATTGATTGATTGATTGATTGCTTCTTCTTTACCTTTGCTATCAGGGTTCAGTTGGGAGGACAAAACGAAATCTGACAGGCTTAAGACTGTGGGCCGCATCCAACCCACTGAAATATAACAGAAAGTAAAAGTTCTGCATTTGGATAGCAAAAAAAGCCCCAAGAGATGGTGCTTGGCTTTGCGGGGGTGCATGAGAGAGAATATTAGCATATAATATAATATTATAATATAATATGAGAGAATATTAGCATATAATATAATATAAGCATATTAGGGACGCGGTGGCTCAGTGGCCAAGATGCTGAGCTTGTCGATCAGAATGGTCAGTAGTTCGGCGGTTCGAGTCCCTAGCATCGTGTAATGGAGCTCCCGTTACTTGTCCCAGCTTCTGCCAACCTAGCAGTTCGAAAGCATGTAAAAAACGCAAGTAGGAAAATAGGAACCACCTTTGGTGGGAAGGGAACAACGTTCCGTGCGCCTTCGGCGTTGAGTCATGCCAGCCACATGACCACGGAGACGTCTTCGGACAGTGCTGGCTCTTCAGCTTTGAAATGAAGATGAACACCGCCCCCTAGAGTCGGGAACGACTAGCACATGTGTGCAAGGGGAACCTTTACCTTTTATATGAGAGAAAGGTAGAGGTGTCTAAGCTAGCCGCAAACTGAACAACGTTGCCAGCAGTGGGATGCGATCCCAAAATAAGTGAAAGCCATCTAAAGCTGCTTTAACCGAGTAGCTCCGTTCTGTACTATTAGGTCATACGACTGGAGAGCGGTGTCCCGGGTCTGGATGAAACGTTTTAAGAAAAAGACAGAATGAGCGAGGCCACTCGCAGATGAATGGGTAGGATAGCAAAAGAGGTAGAATTGAAACGTTAGGAAAAACAGTTGGAAGAGCTGGCTATATTTAGCCTGGAGAAGAGAAGATTAAGGGCTGACAGAATAGCAGTGAGGAGATGATCCATTCACCTTCGCTGGAGGCATTTAGTAGAGGATCATTAGCTACTCCTTAGTGGTGCTGCCGTCACCAATATTCCTTTCCCGGGGAGAGGGGGGCCTCGATGAAATCCAAGGCCATTTTCAATTCTATGATTCTCCGGTAGCTGATCAGACTATAGAAAACTAAATCGTGAATTGGGAATTGATTATCCCAATATTCTCAATTACACACAATCAGGCCAGAACTTTAAATTGAAGGATCTACTGCCACCATACAGCTAGCCTTCGGCTTGCAAACCACAAGTGAGCCCGAAATTTTTGTTGCTAAGTGAGAAATCTTGTTATGTGAGTTCTGCCCCATTTTCTAAGTGAATCACTGCAGTGTTCAAATTAGCGACCCGGTTGTTAAGTGAATCTGGCTTCCCCATTGACTTTGCTTGTCGGAAGGCCACAAAAAGTGATTGCATGAACGCCGGACACTGTCATCATCATAAATATGAGTCAGTTGCCAAGCCTCTGAATTTTCAATCACATGACAACAGGGATGCTGTACTGGTCGTAAGGGTGAAAAATGGTTGTAAGTCTTTTTTAAAGTGCCCTTGTAATTTTGAATGGTCACTAAACAAAACTGTTGTACATCAAGGACTACCTATATCTAGTTTAGCCTCTCAAGTGGCCATAAAGAAGAGAGAAAAAAACAGTACTGTATCCTAGTTACCAGATCACATTAAAATAGTCCAGAGCTGGATTTTTTCATCGCTAAAGAATCTGCAATCTCGCTTTTTCTCCCCGCTCTCTTCATTCGGTTTTACAGAAATAACACATCTTTGGCAGAAACACCTAAACATAGGAACATTAATTTGACTACTTCATGAGATCTGATTGTGATTCAGTCAAAACAGAACTGTTATTTCTTTTATTCATGTCTTATCGACTGCAAGCCAAGAATGGACCAACAGATACTTCATTTCCTCAAGATAGAATTTGATTCCTTACAAAAGCAGCTGCCAACTGAATGCCCTCGGCATAACCCATACTTCAATTCCCAGAATTCCCAATCAACGTGGATTTTACCTATACACCTTGCAATTGTGAGAACTCCTGGGGAAGGGCTCCTTGACAATAATTGGGTGTGCAGTGGGGACAGGTTATAAAGCCACGGGCTCATTTTATGAAGCACAATCTGTTTGATTAATGGTTCCCATGTAATACTTGCTACTTACTGAACTCCTAAATTCCCACGGCAAAATCAGAATTTGCTCTACGCTCAGAGCAGCCCAAACCACTATGGGTTTTCACTACTGGGTGCATACACACTGTTCACAAGGTCTGCTTTTATCATAGTATAAACTGAATAAGAACCATTGCAGGTTAGAGAGCTAGAGATGAAAAGAAAAAGGAAAAAAAACCACAGTCAAGTAACACTTAACTCAGGTTGCAAAAATTCAATCTCATTCTTCCAGGGAAAGATTTTTTTTTTATCTCTGCAGTAATGGAAGAAAAGCAAAAAGAGAGCCTGCCATAAGCCAAGATCAACAGCTGAGCAGAAAGATGCAAAGTTAGGATGCAGACAAAACCCTGGAGGTGGCTCTGATTTGGTGGAAAGTTTGGAAATTCCAAACTTCCATTACCTCTGGTGTTGGTCAGCTCCCTGGCAGCCTGCCTGTGTAAGGAACAGGGATTGGACAAGAAGACCTCCAAAATCCCTTCCGACCCTATTATTTCATCTTTTTATGAACTCTGAAGTGCCACAAGGAATTAGAAAAAAAAGAATTTTGGAACGGCAACCAACATCAGCAAGTGGTGTGAACGATTTGTCAGCCACAACTGATCAAGATGGTCTTTGCTTCTAAGCAAATCACAAGTTTCATTCCATGCTTTAAACGTTGAAATAAACCATCCTCACAATTGAATTCTAAGGCTCAGCGAGACCTACAGGAACATCAGAAAGAAATAGCTCAACAGAAAATGCAGATATTTTCTTCTTGCAACAAAAGTAAACATGGACATCATTAGCAGAGCCAGAATGATCAAACCACGTTATCACCCCAAAAGCAGGACTAACTAAACAATCTCTTATGTATGCCCCAAAAATATCTTGTTATCAAAGACGTCCGGTTGGTGATAGAGGGATGGAAGAAGAAAAGAAGACTGAATAAAACAACGCATTCAAGATATTATTCCTCCCCTTCATTAATGCAGCCCATTAGACTCATAGATGACAATTTCTATTACAATTGATCAACACCCATCTTGGGGAGGGAGGTAGTTTTTTCAGGAGACTAAAAGGACCCATCTTTTTTCCTTCATTGCCAATGGTGGTTGATGTACATTGGATTGACATCAGGATTTATTACCAATTTCTGTCCAGCTCTGGCCTGAAACTTAAATGTTTTGTACCTCTGTAGCTATCCGAAATGCTAACATTTTCTGTAATAAACTTAAAAGGCAGTATTAATCCTCCTGAATAGTACCAAGGACTTTATCCTGTCGTACATGCTACAGACACCACTGTAATTCCTGAGTAGGATACGTGGGCTTGTAGGAACCTGTCTTAAGGCCACCTGAGAATTTGCTTCTATTTCCACAAAATACCAAGCTAAATCGTTCAAAAAAACAAACTACAGTAACATATAATCTGATAATTCAACAGCAGCATGCTACAATGTTCTAATGTCCACTGGAGAGATGACAATATATAACTTTTGTGCATTAAAATAGTATCAACTGTGTAGTACTGTATAAGATCTATTTATACGAAGTTTAAAGCAATTCAGCTAGCTGTTAAAGAATAGCAGATCCTCACTACTCATCCATTAAGAAGCTAGAATTCCTCAGGATTTATTCACACCTTCGTAGCCACTTAAATTCAGGTCTGATAGTCTAACAGCACTCACATCCAAAAATTTTAAAATAACTCATCACGCTTAGCATTATCCACACTAGACACAATTTCCATTTCAACAGAGTTGGGACCTAATTATATTTCAAGTGCTTTATTAAAGTAACAGATTAAAGACTCAATGGAAAGATAGTCAAAAGAGGAAAAAAGGAAGCCTTCACTAGCAGACATTTCAGGGTTGACTTTGATCATCTGTACATTCTATCGTCTGAAGACTTTACCACCTACCCAGCCCCCCCCCCCACCCAACAAAAATCCTTGCAGCATTTCTGCACTGCATTTCAAGAAATACTTATTTTTAGTTTTCCCTATGACATTCCCTGCTTAATTCCACTTAAAGCTATCTCAGTGAACCAAAGTTCCCATAATGGCTTTCAGATCTGCATAATATGCAATTCCCCAAACTCAAAAATCATCAGTGACCTATTTAGGAAGGAAACTCTTTTCTAGTAATTCTATACCCAACGGAAGGCTGTGTTCTTACAATTATTTATTTCCTGATTTCCAAACTGGCGACGTAATTTGAACAACTGTACATTAATGAAAAGTGTGATATAATATACCACCAATAAATACAATTAAAAATCTATAGATGACCACTGACCTCTCCTGCTTCAAAAAAACAACAACACCTAAGTGCATTTAATTGGAAGAATTTATGACAAACAGAAACAGCTTCATCCTACTTTAAATCCCCCAGAATGTTAAATCAGATTTAAGTTTTAGCTGAAATTTGATAAAAGGTTTATCTTGACTCTCTTCCATATGAAGTTATTAAGTATTTAGAATACAGAATAACAGAGTTGGAAGGGACCTTGGAGGTCTTCAATCCAATCCCTTGCTTAGGCAAGAAACTCTACACCACTTCAGACAAATAGTTATCCAACATCTTCTTAAAAACTTCTAATTGGAGCATTTACAACTTCTGGAGACAAGTTGCTCCAATGATTTAATTGTTCTGTCAGGAGATTTCTCCTCAGTTCTAAGTTGCTTCTTTCCTAGATTAATTTCCACACATTGCTTCTTGTCCTGCCTTCAGGTGCTTTGGAGAACAGCTTGACTCCCTCTTCTTTGGGGCAACCTCTGAGATATTGGAAGATTGCTCTCATGTTTCCCCTAGTTCTTCTTTTCATTAAACTAGACTTAACCAGTTCCTGCAACCATTTTTCATATGTTTTAGCCTCCAGTCCCCTAATTTATTTTGCCATAATACCCTCATTGTAGTATTCTTCTCTTGAAGCAGATACAGCCATTTCTGACGTGGGAGGCACTTGAAAATGAGGAAAATTAATTACCTGTAGTCCTCAACTTGAGGCCATTCGTTTAATGGCCATCCACAGTTATGACAACACTGGAAAAAAGTTATTTATGACTGGTCCTTGCACTTAAAACCATTGTATTATCCACACTTGTGTGATTTGGCTGTTGGGAACTGGAATGTATTTAGCAAGTTTTCAGTCTCCTGGGAATCACATGATTGTCATTTGTGACATTACAGGCAGTCCTTGACTTACAACAGTTCATTTAGGGACCGTTCAAAGTTACAATGGCACTTTAAAAAGTGACTTGCGGCTGTCTTTCACAGTTTCAACCTTTGCAGCCTCCCCGTGATCATGTGATCACAATTCATTTGCCCAGCCACTGACTTATATTTATGACGGTGGCCGTGTCCTGGGGCCATGTGATCCCCATTTGCGACCTTCTGACAAGCAAAGTACATGGAAAAGCCAGATTCACTTAACAACCGAGTTACTAAATAATCAACGGCACTGCTTCACTTAACAACTGCGGCAAGAAAGATCGTCATATGGGGCAAAACTCACTTAACAAATGTGTCACTCAACAACTGAAATTGTGGTTGTAAGTCGAGGACTATCTGTATGTTGGTTCCTTTCTCTCTTTTTTCCCCTACCTAAATCATTAACCAATCAACAAAAGCAGCAAGGGAATGCGGGTGCTGAATCCAAAAGTGAATTCAGGCTCGTAATGTTTCTTTCGGATTTCCACATAGAAGGGAAGACAAGTTGAAGCTGAACCTCTAGGGCTCTAAGTCAGGGGCCTCCAACCTTGGCAACTTTAAGCCTGGCGGACATCAACTCCCAGCAAAGCTGGCTGGGGAATTCTGGGAGTTGAAGTCCGCCAGGCTTCAAGTTGCCAAGATTGGAGGCCCCTGGTCTGTCACCTTTGTTGGTTATTCATTTTCTTCCACCGCCTGAGAGCAAGCCTCTCTGTCATTCAATAAGCCATGTCACCTGAAGGAAGTGCTGTAGAATTTTTTTTTAAAAGCAGCTTTAAAATGCTCGCTGCTTGCATAATTCAAATGTTGTCCACGTATGAGATGTATGTTCTTCCTCCCACTTGCAAGCATAACTCAGATTCCAAGTTTCATTTCAGTTGCCAAAAATGTTTTGCATACTTAATAGTTCATTGAAAGTTCTGGTTCAGGGCAGCGCTGTACAATCACCCATAAGGGACAGACAAAATGAAGAATCGGGATATATCAGCCGAGGTCAAAGATACAAACATTTGGGTCACGTTTGAAACCCAAGCACTTCCCCAAGCTTTAGTTTCATCAAGACATCTCCAATGTTGGTTAACATTTGAGAACGGAAACTCGCCGCTTAACAACCTGCTCTTGAACAAAACCTGAGTGGAAAGAATGTGTAAATCCAGACTGATCCTGCAGTCGGCCAAAACCAAATGATTTTTTTTTTAAACTAAGTACTGTAAGCTTAGGATCAGATCTTGAATAGAAGACAACCACAAAATGTCAGAACTTCAAGCCAGATATGCAAAGATACGCACACGCATATCCATCCAAAGGAACGCAACAACAAACTACTTTCGTACTGTTGCCAAGAAAAGCTCTTGCAATTTTGCTTTCTTTTTGAGGCAACAGAGTGTGATTATATTGTGGCCCTCAGAAAGCATCCAAATCTCTGCAAATTATCTAGTCAAATGGATAACTGACATTGGACAGTCTCCCCTCCTTTCAAAAGAAAGCCATTCCAGAGTTAAAAATGATGAAATGTTTCTTATTTTTATAAGACTGTTCAATTTATTCATATAAAATCAATCCACTTATTCATATAAACATTTATACCTTCCCATTCTACATGCGCCTTTACAGGAGTACTGAAGAGAGGACATCAACCCTCTCCATACATTTGAATCCCAATCATGGGGCTTTTTTTTCCTGTTTTCAATCAGCAAAAACTCATTTCCAGATAAATCAGTTGATAAGAAAACTAATTTCCACATGTACCGAAACATCTACTCTAGGCAAAATACTGATTGTTGGTTCCACATTTTGGCAGATCACTTTCTATTCACCCAATTCTCTTGGTAAGTAAAGATATTTGCACCTTCGTCTGTTCATGCTGACAAAGCAGTGGAGCCAGAAGGCTGGAATACAGGAAAACTGTTTGTAGGGCACATTCAGAAGAGAGAGTGGAGGATATTGCTACATTTGAATGAACCTGTTCTAGCATAATTTATACCCACTTGTGATACAAACATTCGGGGAAATGTGGCCTTTAGCATCTTCTATTGTGACTGAACAGCCTTGTGAATCATTATGTTAAACTGTCTTTAAAATAATAAAAAAAAGCAAATCATTATGTTAAACTATCTTTAAAACAAAAAAAAGCAATTCCTGGCAGTTGATTTATGTGGATTCAAACATAATAGGTACAGTTCCTTTAAACACTTGGAAATCAATGGGTGAAACAAGACCCTCAGGGTATCAAAATAATGTGTGGCCCGTGACTGTCCTGGTGTTTCCATACCTATTGTCATAACTTGGAAAATGGAATTATTCTGAGAGTTTATAAGTAACTCTCATGTTTGTGTGTGTGTGTGTGTGTGAGAGAGAAAGAGATAGATAGACAGAAACAGAGACACAGTTCTTAACCAATTCTGTGTTTTAACTTAATTTGGTACTTTTTATCTATGCCTCTAAACATTTGCATCCTTAACAAAACTGCACAGAATGTAAGGTAGCCATAACAATGCATGCCATTATGAAGGAGGGTCTTTTTCTAACTAAAGCTGTATCAGCCTATGTAATGCACTTTTGTTCCTCAAATATGACAGCATTACTCTAAATCTGAATCTATACTCTGTTTGCATGGAGTAGATCTGCACTAACAAAGACGGAGCTAACAAAAGAAATTGCAATGTAAACTTACTGTCTAACCACTGATGAAGAAAGCAGATTGTATTCAGAACATCCAAAATGACAAAATAGCCAAGGCCTAGTGTGATAAATTTACTTGTTCTGAATTATCCCAGTAATATTTATCCTTTTTTTCTTTTCTTTTTCTTTTTGCTTACAACCAAATTGCATGTTCAGCGCACGTAAACATTTTAATAGTGATATAAGTCTACAGTACTGTGGAAACCAGCTTTGTCACTATACGCAAACGATGTGATGGTCCTAGTTGCAACTGATATATTTCTATTCCATGGGTCAAGATGAACTATAGAACTTAAGTTTATATTGCACAGCTAAAGATGGTATAAAGATGGTGTGGCATTCTAACACAACATCATGTAATAAAGCAGCCTTATCTGGTTTTAATTGTGTGGATTATGGAGTGTTTGTGAAAAGTCCATGCAGACTCATAAACAAACACCTAGACAGACATCCTGGAACAGCAGGGAAATTGTAGACAGTGGCATCCTAGAGGAATGAAAAGCAAAACGTTTTTCAAAGTTCACCGTTAATAAGATAATTAGCAATAATGCCCATCTACAAATCAGTTGGGCATAGAAATCCTTGCACCGACGGGCTAATTAAGACACAAAGAGATTGGGGGGGGGGATTCCTGAAATATAACATAGCCCATTATTCTAAACCACCTTTCGCCAACCTGGTGCCTTCCAGACGAGTCAAACCTCAAGCTTTCCTAATCGCCATGGAAGAGCCAGGTGACTGGAGACAAGTGAAATACACTAGAGCAGTGTTTCTCAACCTTGGCGACTTTAAGTCCTGTGGACTTCAACTCCCAGAATCCCACAGCCAGCTGGGGAATTCTGGGAGTTGAAGTCCACAGGACTTAAAGTCGCCAAGGTTGAGAAACACTGCACTAGAGGGTAATCTAGAAAAACTGCCTGAATTAAAACGGCCGGAAGAAACTGATTTAACGTCTGAAGTTAAGTCCATCGCTCATTTGAATATTGCACTTTAGGAAGGAGTAACCTGTCCTTCTGACAGCTGTCATGATTCCGTTGCCCCAATTTTGCAAAGTACAGGCAAGTCTTCAACTTATGACCACAATTCAGCCCAAAATGTAGGTTGCCAAGTGAGAAATTAGTTAAGTGGGTTTTGCCTCATTTTATGACTTTTCTTGCCACATTTGTTAAGCGAATTGCTGCAGTTGCTGAATTAGTAAACACTGCTGTTAAAGTGAATCTGGTTTTCTCACGGACTTCGTTTGTCAGAAGGTCGCAAAAAGGGGGATCGCATGACCCTGGGGAATGGCAATTGTTAAGAAATATGAACCAGTTGCCAAACCTCCAAATGTCAATCACATGACCATGGGATGCTGCAATGGTCCTAAGCATGAAAAAAACCGCACTTTTTTTCAGTACCACTGTAGTTTTAAATGGTCACTAAGCAAAGTGTTGTAAGTTGAGGACTACCTACAGTCAAAAGTGGTCCGGATCATTCTTCCATCCTTCAATATGAGTTCATCTAAGAATTCATCTCAGAATTTATTTTAGTATGAAATGTCCCAGTAGGGAGACTAGCTATCTTTTCCACCTCTCACTTCAGCGCATCTTCTTTGCCGGGAATAGTTTACAAATATGTGTCGATTCAGTGAAAAACAAACCGTCCTGACATTTTAATTAGAATTCTCCCTAAGAAATATTTTCGACCATAGGTTAGCACATTTCAGTCTCCCTCTTCGGATTTTTGAAATCTTCTGAGGGACAGGGGTGTAACGTTCTTTTTTTCATTTTTCACCGAGGAATTCAACAGATCACGGACAGATTCGGTTTCCTTCCTAGCATTTGGGTATTAGAAAAGAAGAATACTGTTGGCTGCAATTCTGGGAGACTGAAGGCAGGGTAAAAGATTTAGCAACACCAAACAAACATCTCGAGCTAAGCAACCAAGTGGCCTTCCAGATGTGCTGGATTTGCATCTCTCAATATTCCCGGCCAACATGATCCAAGGCCAAATGTCAGGAAATACGAGAAGTGAAATTCAATTCATTTGGACAGCACCCATTTGTGGAAGGTTACACAGAGAAAAGAACTTGCAGTAAGGGGTTTTTTCCTTCCCTTCCTTGTAATGTTTGAAGCTTCTTTTCAAGATGCTCCAATTTATAAAGAACATTCTGAGTTATCCATTAAAACTGTCTTGACATATTGCAGACATTTTTTTTTTACTGTATATCTGGGAATTTCTTTCCTATCTCCCAAATGATGATGGCTGTGTGGTGTTTTTTTTTTTAATGAAATGAATTAGTTGGAATAATGAGTGGTTTTAATAAAGATACTGTACTGTTTGTGGCTGTGCCTTTTGGAGGTGATGAATATATTAAATAAAAAGAAAGCATAATACAAACAATATTTTGTATTGTATCATTGTTCCCCTATTTATTTGTTTTCACCTTCTATAACAGGCGCTCAAAGTGGCACACGTCACATTCACTTCTCCAATTTTCCCTGAAAACAAAAATCTTGTTGGTTCAGCCTTAATCTGGCCCTAAGAGCTTTTATGGCTGATGATGGAATAGAATTAGAAGCGAGGAGCCCCCAATTCAACACCTTAATTTCTACACTGACTCTCGCTCCTAGGCGTGTAAGCTTTGAGAAAAGCTCTTCCAAAAGGATGTAAGCAGCACTCCAGCAGTTTAGAAGAGTGTTATAAATTTACTTTTCCCTGAACGAGGAGGGAGCAAAATTTAACCTACATTCTATAATTGTTCTTAGCATATTCGACAGCAAATCATTAAGGGGTGATGTGTCGCTTTACACATCCCTTTATATTTTTAGTGACAGGAGATCTTCAAATTAATCTTTGGTTGTTAGGTAGCTAATAGTTAATCGTTATGGTAGTTATTTGTAGAAGTTATTTCTAGAGCTTGACATAAGTGAGGAGAGAGGCACGCCTGATCCAGAGAGAATTTTGTGCAGCTGCAACGGAGGTGAATCTACTTGGAGCCCTGTACCACCACACCCTTTTTCTCTGCGAGTTCAATTTCTTGAAGAATGGATCGTTTTACTCGCAAAGAGAGGCAGAAAGATGACTAAGAGATGCTTCAATGGCATTTATCTTCATTTAGTAAACTCAGCAGATAGGATTCCAAAAGACACATTAAATATGTACGATAGGATTTGGGCTCTTTCCATGAACCTTTTGGAAATGGGAAACCTCACTTTTAAAAGCAGAGTGCTTTCATGGACAGAAAAGAGGGCTGTAATTTGAGGAACAAGGCCCAAGAAATAGGTATCCACGTGAAATTAGTTCCATAGTTCCTTGGAATTCAAGCAGTGTCTTCCAGAAACAAGAGATTTCTTTGAGCTATAAATTGGATGGCCCAAAGGGATTTTATCTCTGCTGTACGCAAGCTTGCCTTTGACACAAGCCAGTGCAAGTTGTGGCCTCTCACATGATTAAATGTTGCTGAATGAAAACTAACCCCAAACTATGTACTGCATTAGAATTCAGCAGGCTCTCACCCAGAAAAATCTCATTTAGCCATCAACCTAGGGGCTATTATCTCTCTCTTTTATCACTCTTCCATGTGTCAACTTTCATTCTCTTGCCAGACTTGGAATTCAAAAGCCAAATTAGGTATTTAGAACGTTGGGTTATTATTTTCATGTCCCCCCCCCTTTTTTTTGGCATACCTTTGGAAGTTACTCTCTCGCTGTGAAATGTTTTTTATTATTCGAGAAATTAAACAGAAACTTTGTATCGGATCAATAGGGCAATGTACAATCTAAATAACTGAGAGATATTTATTTTGAAGTGTTCCATGCTCTGACGTAGCCTGTTCCCACAGTTCTCTAAATTAGAAGAAAAACATTTCCTCCACCCAAAAGGGCAACTATTTAATCATTGCCATATTAGTAGTAAAAACCTAACCGCGGTTCCAGCCTATCAGTTGAAAGGGTACTGAAAAGAGTGAAGAAGTACAATCTACGTCAGTGTTTCTCAACCTTGGCGACTTTAAGTCCTGTGGACTTCAACTCCCAGAATCCCCCAGCCAGCAGAGCTGGCTGGGGAATTCTGGGAGTTGAAGTCCACAGGACTTAAAGTCGCCAAGGTCGAGAAAACACTGATCTATGTAGCGCAGTCAGTTAGCCACCTACATTTTCAACTTGGAAGTTATCTTCTGGAGACAGATCACCCTGGAGAAAGTCTATCCATGGGGTCAATTAAAACCCAACACGGACTTGATGACACGTAATCGCGTGTTAAATGATTTACTGGAGCAAAGAAGCCAGAGTAAAGCTCATCTATTCCGCAGAATTGGTTTCCAGCTGTAACAAAATAAAATGATAGTAGAAGCAAAAGGATATTATGCAGGCCACGTTTTTATAAAGAGAGACCTTTTCGTCACGATTTCTGAAAATGACCAGGGGGGAAAAAAAACAATTGGGCCACTTATAATTTCAGTGTCAAAGATCACTAGTTAACTATGCTGCATCAGTCAACACGGATATTCGTGTCCGACTTGAGGGCACGGTGCTCATCTGCTTCTTGGCCAAGGGACTCAAGAGTTGTCCGAAGACAATTTCCACGGTCATGGGTGTAAACTTGACTATTCGGAAAAGGCGCACGGAACAGTTACCTTTGCACCAAAGTGCTAATTATAAATCTACTTGCGTTTGCATTTTTTCCAAGGTGGGAAGGGAGCTGGGGCAAGGAACGGGGAGCTCACCCTGTGTCACGAAGCTCGGGTCTCAAACCAGTTCTCTGACTACCACAGTTTCTTTAGCCACTGAGCCATCGTGCTCCCCGCTCAGATGTCAGCATGCTGGGTGTAATCTCTTCAATCTTCTTTTTAACATACAGCTCCAATGAGTTTAATTTCAAAATCTGACCTATTATAGTTTGAAGCTTCCATTATAATCAAATTTATGGGAGGCTGGAGAAGAACTGTCTTTGCGTTAATAAACAGGGTGATTTCTTATACTTCACATTTTCAAACCATGTTTCCCTTGCTATTACAGGACAGTGCATCACCATACTTCTGCAGCTAATTAAACTCACCATCCAAGAGGAGCTTTTAAAAATAATTTCACCCGTTCAACCATCTCAGATCAATGGTTTGTTTTGTTCACCAAACTGTATTTAGCTGTGCTCTTCTGCTAATGCAATAAATATTACTGCTGTATTGAATTTCCTTTTCCTTGTTATATTCTCAAATCTACATCAAGGGCATGAAAGGTTTTTTTTTTTTAAAAAAAAGAGAGAGCAAAACAGGGAATTAAATCCACAGAAATACTTGGGGAAAAGGAGGAATCAACTTAAATTTGTCCAGTGCTAGTAACTGAAATATAAAATGGCATTTGGACACGTTATACCCACACAACAAATTTCCACATTAGTCACCTGACCAATACAATACTCAATGGATGCAGTCTTTCAAATCACTTTAACCACATCTGGAGACTTGCAAATGAAATTACAAGTAACATTCAAACCATTCAAAAACAAACCAGTTTGGCTTCGAACAATCAAATAATCTGACTGTTAACATAAAAGGTGGCATTTGCTATTGAAGGGCAAACTTTTTGTACTTTATGGTAGCAAATTATTACAGTTATACCTACGATATTACACAGTAGCATCCAAAATGTCATGTAATAGTGCATACAATATGAAAATGTGAAGATGCTTGCAAAAAAATATGGAGCAGAGAGCTTTAACCGAAGCCAGGTGTTAGAAAGTTGATACGTTCAAAATTAAACGAGTATCTATCGTTGCAAGCTAGCAACCTAATGCTAAATAAGCTTGTCAAGATTATTTCAAAAGGATTACACACCAAGTCCCAGCTTACCTCTATAGCCATACTTATATAATAAAAAATAATTTTCATGGAGTGCTAGCAAGTTAAAAATGCCACTAACTTAATTATTACCCAAGATTTATAATTTTCAACTCAAGCTTTAGACATAAAAAGTACATTTTAGGATGGCCAGCTTTTGCTAATTGGTCTGAGACAGTATGGCAGCTTTCTACAAACAAAGTTAGATAATCTGTAAAATCCTTAACTCCCTTGTTATTCTCAACTCTCAGGTATCACTTGTTATAATGTGAATTTGGTCAAGCCCCCCTTTTTTGACACTACATCTTAATTATATGTACAATGTCTGGTGCATGATTTCTCTCTCTCTCCCTCTCTCTCACACACATGAATACTGACAAGTTTAGATTTTATTTGGTTTGTATGCCGCCCTATTCCCGAGAGCCTCAGGGCGGCTTTATTATAAGTATGTTAGTCAGTAATGAAAATTGTTTTCTGACAAATATTACAAAAAAAAAAAAAAGAAATCTAGCTTTATATTTTACTTTATAAGCTGTTTCTATCATGACCAAGTTCCAATCAGCCCAAGACTACTTAACTTAGGCCAAGCTGACAGGGCTAATGCACATTGAGATGCAAAACTATCAAAGATACTAGACCCATTATGAATTGGATTGGATAGTTAACATTTGTTTTCTATCATTCAGAACAATTCTGTATCTAAAATATTTGCAGGTAAAATCACTTAATATGAGCATTAATAATTTATTTAAAATGTATCTTCTTGAATCAGTTTTTTTTTAATGAATTCCTTGCTTTGGTGATTGTGGGCTGCCCAGTCATTGGGAGTCAGGCAGCATGCAAATTTGATTTAAAAAATAGAGCCAGTTTAGTGTAATAATTAAGGCATCGGACTAGAAACCAGGACCTCTTGAGTTTTAGTTCCACCTAAGGCATGAAGCCAGTCACATGAGTGGGTGTCTTTGGGCAGTCATTCTCTCTCAACCCTAAGAAGCAGACAATGGCAAACCACCTCCCAAAAAACCTTGCCTGGAAAACTGTCAGGACTCTTCCAGGCAGCCTCCATGACTAGAAGGAGGTCAAACATGACTAGAATTCACCACTCACACAGAGAGAGACTAAACAATATCATGGTTAGGTTGAGAAATCTCCAGTTTAGAAGCTTCAGTCATGAATTTGCTGTTTAGCATTAGAGAAATTGCTACTTTTAATAGTATCTTCTTCATTTACAAGAAAGCAACAGTTAGCAACAGAATTGCTATTAAATAGGGATGTTGAAAATAATTACAGGAAATGCATAAAAGTACTATTATGATGCTAAGTAGGGACAGACCTAAATTAAAGAAATATTTATGGCATATATTTACAGCAATTATATAAGTTTATAAGAAAAGTAGAAAGCATCAACCTGGCATGACAATATAATCACTGCTGTATAGTTTTAAATGTTTCATTCCTTTTTGCATCTGAAATGCCTTTTAACTTCTGAAAAAAGTCGTTGAATTAATTAAATTAATGAAGATCAGGAAGACAGAATATCAACGGTAGTTCAATAATCAAGACTTCCATTTAAAAAATGCAAGTTAATTTGTAGTTCAATGAAAGCAATGCAGAAAAAATGCAATTAATCATTGCCAGGTGCTGAAAATCTGGCCCATCATTTACCCTGGTAAATGGAAGTATTATTTTTTTTGAGAGAAGTGAAAACACTCTCAAGCAGAATCCACACAAAACATAAAAAGAAAGTTGATTTCTGCAATTCATGTGGCTTCCCGAAAGAATTGTGCCGAGCTTTTGTTAGTAATTCTCAATGGAATTAGCAAATATTCCTAGTAGTATCTGAATTTCATTCAAAAAAAAGGGGAGGGAACAAGACAGGAAGTTAAATATTGTTTAGATTCTAAAGGCCAGCTCACATACTTTTATCTCCATAGAAAAGTGTAGCATTCTACAAAGCATAGGCCAGGAAACACCTGTCCTATGTGTATTTCACTTACATTAGTAATGCACCAGTTCTATAACGTAAATCAATATAATTAACCTCCTATTACAAGAGAGGGAGAGAGAGAGAGGCCACTGAAGGACAAAAGCTATCCAGCAAAATCATGGCTAACATGGAGACTGAAAGCTTCCACGTTCCGTTTTTTGAACAGTATATTTGACAGGTTTCTTAGTAAAGATGTTTGGTTACATTTATTACAATACATATTCCACATTTTAAAAAACCAACAAGGGCACAATTTTACAACCATGATCACTGAAGCTCCCTACTATCCCTTTTCGAAAGCACCTAATTTCCTTCTGACATTTAAAGGAATCTTCAATGGAAAAACCCTTAGATGCAATCTAAGTGCGCCTTAATACAGACCACATAGGGCACCTCTCCAAAAAGTCCTGAACAAAATCTATCCTTCCCGTCAAGCCTCATAAAGTCTGGTTGGCCAGGTCATTTTTTACAAACATAGACTATCTGTGTTCCCATGAGAAATTTATTTTGTCAAATATTAACAACCAGCACTGCTTTAACACAGAAATCCAGTTGTATTTAACACAACCCTCTGAAATAGTTTTAAAACAAGGTGCATCCAGAAAATTCCAGTTATTCAACAACCCAAAGGGAAAACAAATAATCAAATCCTTCAGGAGGTTTATAGATTTGAAAGTCCCCAACCCCGAGGAGCTGCAGGGAGGGAAGGATTCAGCCTCTTTTAGAAGATCTCCTAAATTCCAACCAGCAAGGGGAGGAAAAAAAAAACCACGACCAACCAGCTTTCCCCAATTCCACTGCAATGCCGAAACAGTCAGAACTCAAATGTCTGCGGGGCATTTTTGCCAAGAGAGCAGAGCAAGAAATGAAAAGAGGGGACAGGATTTCTCCAACCCACCAAATTGGGGAGATGTGAGGAAGGATTCCACACACACCCCAATTTTCCTAGGAAAAGGGAAAAAAGAAGGGAGAGAGACAGTCAATCCATGACAGCAGGAACTGTCTCAGTACTGTTAGCCATGGTGTGTCTCACCGTGTTTGAATGTCAAGGCCCAAATAAGGCCTTCCTTTAACCTGGTCAGAGCAGCCCTTTGAAAGGTGAGGCTTACCTGTCCTCCTAGCCCTTCAGCCCACCTGGGGAGGGAAAGGAGCACCAACAGTAGGACAATTGTAACCTTCTCCTCTTCCTCCACAGCCCAGAAGACTTACCTCTCCATCCAAACAAGGCTGGAGAGGATGATAGGGAAAAGGGGGAGGAAAGGGAGGAAAGAAGAGAAAGAGGAGGAGAAGGAGAAGAAGAAGTCAAAGGGAAAGAGAAGTAGAAGGAAGAAGAGAAAAAATAGGGGAAGGAAAAGGAGGAGGAAAGAAGGGAGGAAGGAAAAAGGAAAGAAGAGAGGAAAAAGGAGGAAAGTAGAGAAGAGGGCAAAGAAAAGAGAAGAGGGAGAATCCGGGAAAGAGAGAAAGAAATAGGGGAAGGAGAAAGAAGGAAAAGAAAGAAGAATGGAACAGGAAAGGAGAGGAGGAAATAGGGGAAGGAAAAGAAGGAGGAAAGAAGGAAGAAGAGAGGAAAGAAGAGAGGAAAAAGGAGGAAAGCAGAGGAGGAAAGGGGAGGAAGAAATAGGGGAAGGAGAAAGAAGGAAAGAAGAGAGGAAGCAAAGAAAGAAGAGGGGAAGGAGGAACAGGAAAGGAGAGGAAGAAATAGGGGAAGGAAGTGGAGGGAAGAAGAAAGGAAGAAAAAAGAGGGAAGAAGAGAGGATCAAAAAAGGGGGAAGCAGAAAGAGAGGAAGGAGAAAGAAGGAAAGAAGAGAGGAAGCAAAGAAAGAAGAGGGGAAGGAGGAACAGGAAAGGAGAGGAAGAAATAGGGGAAGGAAGTGGAGGGAAGAAGAAAGGAAGAAAAAAGAGGGAAGAAGAGAGGATCAAAAAAGGGGGAAGCAGAAAGAGGGAAAGGAGAAAGAAGGAAAGAAGAGAGGAAGAAAAGAAAGAAGAGGGGAAGTGGAAAAAAGAAAAAGGAGGGAAAAAGAGAGGAACCAGGAAGAGGAGAAAGACTCCCTGTTGCAGAATCCGGGCGCGGGACTACAACTCCCATCACCCCAGCCTGTCCTCCTCCACACAGAGGCGAGGCCCAAGCTGGGGGGGGGGGAGGCCCTCAGCGGATGATGGGCTCTGGGGCCCTCAGGAAGGCGATCCCAGCAGAGGCAACCCCCTCCCCTCCTTCCCACCCTTCCCCTCCGCATCCCAGGCGCCGGCTCCTCCAGCGGGACGGCGCCGGCCGTTGTCGCCCGGGGCGGTGGGAGGGGGGGGCGGTGGGAGGAGGCGGCGGCGCCCCGGCGTCTGTACCTGTGAGGCGGACTTTGATGCTGGAGCCGGCCCTCCGGGTGCCCGCGTTCGACATCGCTCCCCTCAGGCCGACCCCACACGCAGGGCGAGAGGCGGGATCAGCCGCCGGCCACCGACGCCCCCATCCGCGCTTCCTCAGCCGCCCGCCTGCCGCCAGGCCCGGCCTGCTCGATCCCGGCTCGCAGCCTCTCCCTTCCCTTCCTTCCGTCTTCTCTCTCTCTCTTTTTTTAAAATAATAATTAAGATTCGCCTTCTCGCCCCTTTCAAAAACCAAGAACGGTCATCTTCGGGACGGAACTCAACCGCTCCGGTTCTCCTCACGAAGCGGCGGGCGGCGGCGGCGGCGGAGGCGGCGCCGCCTCACGGAGCTCGACGCCCGCCCCGCCGGACGCGAACGGCGACTGCGCGGCCTCGCGCCGCCCTCCCAGCCAACCGCCCGCCTTCGCGGCAGGGACGGCGCCGCCCACTTTTTTTTTTTGGGTGGCGTCCCGGCCGCCATCTTGGGGAGGTCCCGCCTATCATAAACCTTAGAGAAAGAGAGAGCGAGGCAAGGAAGGGAGGCGGTGTCTCCGGCCGCCATCTTGGGGAGGTCCCGCCTATCATAAACCTTAGAGAGGGAGGCAAGGAAGGAGGCAGTGTCGACGGCCACCATCTTGGGGAGGTCCCGCCTATCATAAACCTTAGATAGGGAGGCAAGGAAGGAGGCGGAGTCGCGCGTCCCCTTCTGGGGGCGTGACGGAGTGTCCCGGCTTTAGAGGGCTGGGCCGTTGAACTACCAATCCCGTCAGCCGTCGGGGGGGAGGGAAGAAAAAGGAACCAATCATGGGCGGATTCTCTCTGGAAGGTCACAGGTGGCCCACACCTGTAGGGGAGATGCCTGGGATCCTGGCCCAGGATGATGGGAGGTGTGGTCCGTGGCATCTGGAAAGCGGGATTGGATGGAAGGAATTAAATTATAGTTCCATTAGGAGAAGCCAGGGCAGGGAAACAGGAGTCCTTGGTGCTTTCTGAGCTTGGTTGTTTTCTTGCTGATGTTTCATGACCCAACTAAATAACATCATCAGTGCTTGGAAAGTATTAACACTGATGATGTAATCTAGTTGGATCACAAAACGTCTGGAAGAAAACCACCAAGCTCAGAGAGCACCAAGGACCCCACAGCCCTCCTCCTCCTCCTGACCTGCTTCCTGCTTCTCTCCACAAACCCCACTTCCTTCCAGCACTGATGATGTTCCCTAGTTGGGTCATGAAAGGCCTGCAAGAAAACCACCAAGCTCAGAGAGCACCAAAGACACCTCATTTGCAACCCTGAGCTGCAAATATTCTCCTTTAAAGTTAATTCAGAAAGCGGGTTCGGCATCAAAGTCATCTTGAAAAGCATGTCTATTGTGAAGAATAACAGACCAAAACTTACAAGTAGACCACATTGAACATAAGTCTGGCATCTGCACCTCCATCACTGTCTGGTTTGGCTCTGCAACCCAACAAGACAGACACGGACTTCAGAGGAGAATCAGAACTGCAGGAAAAACAATGGCTGCCAACCTGCCTTCCATTGAGGACCTGCACACTGCACGAGTCAAAAAAGAGGGCTGTGAAAATATCTACAGACCCCTCGCATCCTGGACATCAATTGTTTCAACCTGCCTTCCGTTGAGGACCAGTATATTGCACGAGTCCAAAAGGCAGAAAAACAAGATTTATGCAGGATGTGCATGTTCTGTGCCTTAATTGCACTGAAGAATAGTGGAGATTGTTCTACCTCTTTGTTTTTTTGCAGTTTCTCAACTCAAGGGGAGGGACGGGGTTTTTAGCACCAGTGTGAGCTTTAACCCCATTGCAAAAAAAACCACTGCCTTTCTGGTTGTCACCTGGACGCAATCCATGTTCAGGTGCTTTGCAATACCTTAAACACAAAACGCCTTTATTATATACCTCATGCCTCAAGCTACAGGATGGAACAGATTGGCGCATAGGAGACGGTTTGGTGCATGCCTGAATTATGGAAGAAATCCACGCAGTGGCCTGAAGGATATGTTTTTTTGTTTTTTTTAAATCTCTTCCCATCTCTGTTTCAACCTGTCTTTAAGGTCAAAAAGAGGCCTTGATGGCAAAGGCAGTTTTAAATACTTTTTTCGCGGAATGAGCCGAGGTGGTGCAGTGGTTAGGGTGCAGTACTGCAGGCCACTTCAGCTGACTGTTATCTGCAGTTCAGCGGTTCTAATCTCACCGGCTCAAGGTTGACTCAGCCTTCCATCCTTCCGAGGTGGGTGAAATGAGGACCCAGACTGTGGGGGCGATATGCTGACTCTGTAAACCGCTTAGAGAGGGCTGAAAGCCCTATGAAGCGGTATATAAGTCTAACTGCTATTGCTATAAGGTGATTTACAAAGAGACTTTTCCCACGTCATAGAAAATCCTGCTAGAGTTCATTATGCTGCTTGTGTTAGTTTCTTCTCAGGCATAAAAGGGCAGAACCTGGAAATGGTCTTTGAAGATGGTTAGACTTCAACCCCCCAGAATTCCTCAACTAGCTGGGGAATTCTGGGAGTTGAAGTCCACACATCTTAAAGTTGCCAAGGTTTGAGAAACTCTGGTGCTGTTGTGGCCCGCCAGCAGAGCTGGCAGAAGATTTGAACAGTGAGGAGGTTGGGGAGGAAGATGGGCCAGTCCTGGAGTCTGGGGAAGGCTCTGATGAGGGCTCTGGGTCGGAGGCAGAGAGAGGGCCAGAGCCATCTGACACTTATCAGCTGCCTTCGGAGTCAGACAGCAGTGAAGCAGACGAACAGCTGGTGCCTGTTCCCAGTGTGTGTATGCAGAGTTGCCGGGCGAAGGGAACAGCTAAAGAACAGGGGTCGACTTGGGAGTAAGGCCACAGGTGGACGGTGAATGGCCCCTCCCAAAAGAAATAAAAGAGGAGCGAAAGGGGAGTGGAGTTTGCAGGAGACCATTAGTTCGCTTCATTGGTTCGTGACTCTCCGAGACTCCTTGCCAAATTTTGCAGATATCAGCCTAGCAGCTCTCCAAGCCAGAGAAGGTCTGTGACCGTAAATCCTCCCTTGAAAGACTTTGTGAATGAGCAGAAGGGTTTTTTGTCAGGACCAGGAGTTTGCTTCATGCTCTCGGGAAGCCTCGGTCAGAACAGGTACAACGTATAGATGCTTCTACAAGGCCATCTGAAGGAGCCTGCTCTAGATCGAACTGTTTTCACAGCAAGAAGGAAGGAAGGACGGAAGGAAGGAAGGAAGGAAGGAAGGAAGGAAGGAAGGAAGGAAGGAAGGAAGGAAGGGACATCCTCCAGACACAATTTTTGCAAATCCAGGAAAGTGATTTATTATAACAAACCCTTTTTTTTCATCCCTCCCTCTTAGTGCTCACCCCAAAAGAGCATCCACCACCATGTTTGAAAGCGTGCAACAAGTTAAGCTCTTTCAGAAATCGAAAAAATCCTGCTGTTCGCCCTTAAAAGGCAGAGTTTTCATCTCTTCGTTTCCAGGGTTTAGCTCTTCAACTTCCTAACATCGATGGGAGAAAGAAAAGAGGGGGAAAAAAATAATTCAGCATTTTCCTTGCAGACTTTTCAAATCTGTTACTTTAACTCACATGCCTCCTTCCACAAAGTTCCAAGTATTATAATTTCACGAACGTTTATGGGGAACTCTTCAATCCTTAGCATCCTTCCCAGAAATATGAGTTATGATTATTGAATTTTATGATTATAACCAGGATTTCTCACTTATGGCTTGTATGTATGCAGAGAGCTTATGTACCAGAGACAAATTCCTTTTGTGTCCAATCACACTTGACCTATAAAGAATAGAATAACAGAGTTGGAGGGGACCCTTGGAGGTCTTCTAGTCCAACCCCCTGCTTAGGCAGGAAATCCTACACCACTTCAGACAAATGGACATCTTCTTAAAAACATTCAGGGTTGGAGCATTCACAACTTCTGGAAGCAAGTCGTTCCACTGATTGATTGTTCTGTAAGGAAATTTCTCCTTAGTTCTAAGTTGCTTCTCTCCTTGATTAGTTTCCATTGCTTCTTGTCCTGCCCTCAGGTGCTTTGGAGAATAGCTTGACTCCCTCTTCTTTGTGGCAGCCCCTGAGAGAGCCGAGGTGGCGCAGTGGTTAGGGTGCAGCACTGCAGGCCACTTCAGCTGACTGCAGTTCGGCTGTTCAAATCTCACCAGCTCAAGGTTGACTCAGCCTTCCATCCTTCCAAGGTGGGTGAAATGAGGACCCAGACTGTGGGGGCGATATGCTGACTCTGTAAACCGCTTAGGGAGGGCTGAAAGCCCTATGAAGTGGTATATAAGTCTAACTGCTATTGCTATTGCTGCTAGATATTGGAAGAATTCTATTCTAACACCAGAAGCAACTTTTCCCAAGTCAAATCTGCAGATTGTGCCAAGTTCTGCTTTACTTTTCCTCTGTGGAGCAAACCACAACCACCGTAGTTACATTTGTCCAACGTATAGAATTTAAACGGAACAAAACCATAACTTATTAGTGTAAATAGCAATAGCAATAGCAGTTAGACTTATATACCGCTTCATGGGGTTTTCAGCCCTCTCTAAGCGGTTTACAGAGTCAGCATATTGCCCCCAACAATCCGGGTCCTCATTTTACCCACCTCGGAAGGATGGAAGGCTGAGTCAACCTTGAGCCGGTGAGATTTGAACCGCTGAACTGCAGATAACAGTCAGCTGAAGTGGCCTGCAGTGCTGCACTCTAACCACTGCGCCACCTCGGCTCCTCTAAAGTGGGAATTGGGCCTCTGTCTATTAGGACATAGTCCCTTCCATTATGCAAACAACACTTTGCTTAACAGGGGACAAGTTCGTACCCCAGGCTAAATCTAAGTCAACAATGTCAGTTATTTTGCAAAATCCTTTTGCAAACAATTCGCAAACTAACCAATCAACTCTCAGGACAGTTTTGAAATCTCAGCAATAGTGTTAACCAATGACTGCTCCCAATGAGGTTTAAAAATATGCTCAGGAGGTCTCAGTTTCCCAGATGTTCTTTGAATGGAGAAGGGATTTCCAAGCTGATAGGATACTGCTAGGTAATGGTTACGGTTCTCCTCGCACATATGTGTTAGTCGTTCCCGACCCTAGGGGGCGGTGCTCCTCTCTGTTTCAAAACCAAAGAACCAGCGCTGTCCAAAGACGTCTCCGTGGTCATGTGGCCGGCATGACTCAACGCCCGAAGCCGCACGGAACACTGTTACTTTCCCACCAAAGGTGGTCCCTATTTTTCTACTTGCATTTTTACCTGCTTTCGAACTGCTAGGTTGGCAAAAGCTGGGACAAGTCACGGGAGCTCGCTCCGTTATGCGGCGCTAGGGATTCGAACCGCTGAACTGTCGACCTTTCTGATCGACAAGCTCAGTGTCTTAGCCACTGAGCCACCGCGTCCCAGGGTTAGTTGCTGTTAGTTCTCCTTTAAAGCTTGGGAATTTGATGGCAGCGTCCACTCACCTCTCCAGAGAAGTATTTCTCAATGAGAGCTAGGGCAGCGCGATAGACCAAGTTATTCTCATGAGTCTGGAGAGCTTCAATCTTCTCTACACCTTCCAGCTCCTCGACCAGGAGGCCCAATCTTTCTGCCTGACCCAACTTCTCAGCTGCCTGATATGGAAAAAGAAGACACAAGTATAGTAGGTCACACACTGCTTTCCTCTGTTGCACAAGGCCATGGCTTAATCACAGTGAAGGAAACGATACAGAGGTTGGATCTACCTATTGCTCCAAGAAGGGTTTGCTTTGAAAGCAAAGCTTAGAGAATAGAATAGAATAGCTATTGGGATATAGAACAGAATAGAATAGATTAGATTAGATTAGATATTGGAATATAGAATAGAATAGAATAGAATAGAATAAATATTGGAATATAGAATAGAATGGAATGGAATAGAATATAGAAGAGAAGAGAATAGGGAATAGAATAGAATAGAATAGAATGGATATTGGAATATAGAATAGAATAGAAAAGTATAGATATTGAAATATGGAATGGAATGGAATAGAATAGAATACAATAGATATTGGAATATAGAATGGAATGGAATGGAATGGAATAGAATATAGAAGAGAAGAGAATAGGGAATAGAATAGGGAATAGAATAGTATAGATATTGAAATATGGAATAGAATAGAATAGAATGGATATTGAATATAGAATAGAATAGATATTGAAATATGGAATGGAATGGAATAGAATAGAATAGAATAGATATTGGAATATAGAATAGAACAGAACAGAATATAGAAGAGAATAGAATAGGGAATAGAATAGATATTGGAATATAGAATAGAATAGAATAGATATTGAAATATAGAATAGAATAGATATTGGAATATAGAATAGAATAGAACAGAATATAGAAGGGAATAGAATAGGATAGATATTGGAATATAGAATAGAACAGAACAGAATATAGAATAGAATAGATATTGGAATATAGAATAGAACAGAACAGAATGTAGAAGAGAAGAGAATAGGGAATAGAATAGAATAGAATAGAATAGAATAGAAAAGAATTCTTTATTAGCCTAGTGTGGTTGGACACACCAGGAATTTGTCTTTGGTGTAAAAGCTCTCAGTGTACATAAAGAAAAATAAAACACAATACATTCTTCAAGAATCATAAGATACAACACTTCGTGATAGCCATAGGTTACTAATAAAAAATAAAAATTTACTAGGAAAGAAATAAAACAATATAAATTTTAAAGATACTAGTAACATGGTTATAGTCATAAGCGGAAAGAGATATGGTAGGTGCTAGGAAGGTACTTAAGACAGTCATGGTTTTATACAGGGGAGATCCAGGTCACCTAAGGGGGTACATGATGACCAGGTTGAACCTGAGGGAGGGGTCAAGAACGTCATCAGTCTTGAGCCTCTTTGCAACCAAGAGAGATCTAAGTCCAGATAATGGGACACATCCCAGGTCAGTTTCTAGCAGGAATCAGAATAGAGCTGGAAGGGGCCTTGGAGATCTACTAGTCCAGCCCCCTGATCAAGCAGGAGACCCTATACCATTTCAGACAAGTGGCTGTCCAGTCTTTCCTTAAAAACCTCCAGTGATGGAGCAACCACAACTTCTGAACTGGTTCCACTGGTTAATTGTTCTCACGGTCAGGAAGTTTCTCTTCCAGGTTGCCTCCCCCACCCTTGATTCGCTTCCATCCATGGTTTCTTGAGAGACCGCCTGCTGCCAATTACCTCCACTAGACCAATTAGATCCCACAGATTAGGCCTCCTCCGAATTCCATCCGCCGGCCAGTGTCGGCTGGCGACTACCCGGAGGAGAGCCTTCTCTGTGGCTGCTCCGACCCTCTGGAACGAGCTCCCCGTGGAGATTCGAACCCTCACCACCCTCCAGGCCTTCCGCAAAGCCCTTAAAATCTGGCTGTTCCGACAGGCCTGGGGCTAAAGAGCTTTTGCCCCCCCCTCGAATGGTATGACTGTTGTGTGCTTTTAAATTGTGTATTGTTCTGTTCGTCTTTTTTATCCCTTATCTGTACCCCCTTCCCTGACTTGGATTGTGAGCCGCCCTGAGTCCCCTTCGGGGAAAAGGGCGGCATATAAATGCAATAAATTCCAATTCCAATTCAATTCTTCACTTGCCTTCTGGGTGCTTTGGAAGATAAGTTGACCCCCTCTTCTTTGTGGCAGCCTCTCAAATACTGGAATACGTCTACCTGTCCCTCCCCCCCAGTCCTTCTTTTTCTCTAGATTAGCCATACCCAATTCCTGCAGGTAGGAACCTAAGTGGATCAACAGAACAGCTGACAATACATCCAAATTCTCCATCATTCTAGCTCGGTTTGATCCATCGTTTCCTTCCTTAGCCTTACCTGGAAGAAATTGGCGACGCTGTCCAAGATGACAAGGATGGTGTTACTATCCTTGATGGACAACAGGTTGAGGAGAGGTTTCAGGACTCCGGCCCGGATCATCGACACCACTTGCTGCACTGTGCCTCCCGTGGTGAAATTGGCCACAGCCCAAACACCTTCCTTCTGGGCTTTGTAGTCTCCCTACAGGTGGCAAAGAAGTAGAGAACCTTAAGAAACTCATAAACATGGCTCCTGCAGCTAGCTCTCAACTCACAATCGGTGTGTTCTGACCCGGGCTTCCTTAAAAAGCAAGAAGGGTGAAAGAGACACCTCTAACAACAGAAAAAGAAAGGGAGAGAGGAGGAGAGGAAGAGGAGGGAAGGAAGAAAGAGGGAAGGAGAGGAGGGTGGAAGGGAGAGGAAGAGGGTAGGAAGGGGGAGAGGAAGAGTAGGGGAGAGGTAAGGGAAGAAGGAAAGAGAAGGAGAGGAGGAAGGAAGTAGAGAAGGGAGGGAAGAAGGAAGGGAAAGGAGAGGAGGGTGGAAGGGAGAGGAAGAGGGTAGGAAGGGGAAGAGGAAGAGTAGGGGAGAGGTAAGGGAAGAAGGAAGGAGAAGGAGAGGAGGAAGGAAGTAGAGAAGGGAGGGAAGAAGGAAGGGAAAGGAGAGGAGGGTGGAAGGGAGAGGAAGAGGGTAGGAAGGGGAAGAGGAAGAGTAGGGGAGAGGTAAGGGAAGAAGGAAAGAGAAGAAGAGGAGGAAGGAAGTAGAGAAGGGAGGGAAGAAGGAAGGGAAAGGATAGGAGGGCGGAAGGGAGAGAAAGAGAAGGTGAGATAATAGGAAGGGAAGAGGAAGAGTGGAGGAGAGGGAAGGGAAGAAGAAAGAGGTAAGGAGAGGAGGGTGGAAGGGAGAGGGAGAGAGGGTAGGAAGGGGAAGAGAGAGAGCAGGAGTAGGGAAGAGGTAAGGGAAGAAGGAAGGAGAAGGAGAGGAGGAAGGAAGTAGAGAAGGGAGGGAAGAAGGAAGGGAAAGGAGAGGAGGGTGGAAGGGAGAGAAAGAGAAGGAGAGATAGTAGGAAGGGAAGAGGAAGAGTGGAGGAGAGGTAAGGGGAGAAGAAAGAGGCAAGGAGAGGAGGGTGGAAGGGAGAGAAAGAGAAGGAGAGAGGGTAGGAAGGGGAAGAGAGAGGGTAGGAGTAGGGGAGAGGTAAGGGAAGAAAGAAGGGGAAGGAGAGGAGGAAGGAAGGAAGTACAGAAGGAAGGGAGGGAGAAAAGAAAGGGAAAATAAGGTGGTGTTACAACAGGTGCTAGGGATGGTAAACAAAGCAACCCAAACTGTATATTATAACCTTTTAAATGGAATGTATAAGAATGGCAAAGGAGAAGAATAACTGTGAATGTATTCCTATAATTGTATGCAAGAGAATAAAAAATAAAAATAAAAATTTTCAGAAAAAAAAGCAAGCAGAGCCTCTCTCATGCTGGCTGGGGAATTCTGGGAGTTGAAGTCCAGACATCTTCAAGTGACCAAGGTTGAGAAACACTGATCTAACACCTTCGCAAAAGCACCCTTCTCTGTAGCTGGCAGTTATGGGCAAAGCTCCTTTTGCTGGTGTTAAAAATTCATTATCCAAAAAAAAACAAAAACCCAGAGACGCCACTTTTAAAAAAAAAATAATCCTGCAACTTTTAAATACTTTGGTGAATGCCTGAGTGACTTAAATCTAGATTCAGTTCTCATTTATGTGCAGCTGCCCTAAGCTAGGAGGAGCTGTAAGCACCATGTATCCTGCTCTGAACACCTGCAAAAATAGGCATGTCCCCCAAATTAGTAGCTATAAATTTAGAAACTTAAGATTTGTGTCTCTAAAAAGAATGCAGAATCCCAGGAAGTGCACTATATGCGCCCATATTAGATATTTAGAATGGAATGGAATGGAAGGGAAGGGAAGGGAATAGTGATAGCGATAGCGATAGCGATAGCAATAGCAGTTAGACTTATATACCGCTTCATAGGGCTTTCAGCCCTCTCTAAGCGGTTTACAGAGTCAGCATATCGCCCCCACAGTCTGGGTCCTCATTTCACCCACCTCGGAAGGATGGAAGGCTGAGTCAACCTTGAGCCGGTGAGACTAGAACCGCTGAACTGCAGCTAACAGTCAGCTGAAGTGGTCTGCAGTACTGCACCCTAACCACTGTGCCACCTCGGCTCTTAGAAGAGAAGAGAAGAGAAGAGAAGAGAAGAGAAGAGAAGAGAAGAGAAGAGAAGAGAAGAGAAGAGAAGAGAAGAGGAAATTATTTATTGGAGACACAAGGAAATTTCTTTTGGGGTTTTGTAGCCAAAACAATACAATCTTTCCTGTGGGAACCAAGGACATTCTCACAGGGGGCTGGCCAGAGGAGGAGCTGGTAACCTAGCAACCAGACAGTACCTGCATTGGACAGCGTGACCAGTGACTTGAGGCGGGGGAGGGAGGGAAACCTTTAACTTTTAATTAAGTGAAAGCTGGCATCGTACCTTGGCCAGCAAATTCACCAGAGGAGGAAGCAGCCCGCAGGTGATCAGCTGCTGAATTTGGTTGCAGGGTCCAGCAGCAATGTTGCTCAAAGCCCACGCGGCCTCCTTCTGGACCAATGGCTTGGGATGACACAGGAGCTTCGGCAGGACGGACAGGAAGCCCGCATCGATGGCCATCTGGGTCTGTTCGTTTGTCCCGGTGACCACGTTGCCCATAGCACGCAGAGCTGGGGTCTACAAAGATGCCCAACAAAGAGAAAGACAAGATGACCAGGGAGGTCCATCACTAATGGACCAAGGACGACCAAAGAGATCCATCACTAATGTTCCCACAAAAGGAATGTTTACAGATTTACAGAGTTGGGAGGGACCTGGCAGATCATTCTAGTCCAACCCCTGGCCCAAGCAGGAGACCCTACACCATTGACCGATGGGAGATCCTACACCGACTGACCAATGGCAGTCTAGTCTCTTCTTGAAAGCTTCCAGCGGTGGAGCTCCCACAACCTCTGAAGGCAACTTCTGTTCCACTGGTGGATTGTTCTCACTGTCGGAAAATTCCTCCTTATTTCCAGGTTGAATCTCTCCTTGTTTAGTTTCATTATTCCATGTCTGGCCTTTAGAAAATAGCTTGATCCCCCCCCCCCTCCTCTCTGTGGCAGCCCCTCAGATACTGGAAGCCTGCTCTCCTGTCTCCCCTGGTCCTTCTCTTCCCTAGACTAGCCAGGCCCAGTTCCTGTAACCATTCATCGTATGTTTGAATAGATCTTCACCAGGGGCTGATCCCTCACTAGCCTAGCATTGTCCTTCAAGAAATCACTCTTGCTTACCAGAATGACGTTGCGTATAGTACGTAGAACTGGGGTCTACAAAGAAACCCATCACAGAGAAAGACAAGAAGATCACATAAATCCATCACTAATCTTCCCACAAATGGAATGTTTGTATAGATGTTCTTGAGGAGGACTAATCCCTTACCTAGCCTGGTATTATTTCACACACACAAAATCACTCTTGCTTACCAGAATGATGGTGCCTATAGTACGGAAGGTCTACAAAGAAACCCACCAAGAGAAAGAGAAGACAACCATGGAGGTCCATCACTAATGTTCCCACAAATGTACACCAAGGTACACCCACACTACACCTATCCTCCGTGAGCTGCACTGGCTTCCCATTGGTCTCCGAGCATGATTCAAGGTGCTGGTTATCACCTTTAAAGCCCTACATGGCCTAGGACTCGGATACCTACGAGACCGTCTTCTGCCGCACACCTCCCAAAGACCGATAAGATCGCACAGGATGGGCCTTCTCCAGGTGCCTTCAGCTGGACAATGCTGGCTGGCGACGCCTCGGAGTAGGGCCTTCTCTGTTGCTGCTCCGGCCCTATGGAATGAGCTACCCCCAGAGATCCAGGCCCTACCCACTCTCATGGCCTTCCGAAAAGCTATTAAGACCTGGCTATTCCGGCAGGCCTGGGGCTGTTGACCTCTTGATTGAGGTCCAGCCCCCTTTTGATTGGGTGCATGTTGTGCTTCTTCTTAATTTTGTTGTGTCTTATTGTTTTAATTCTTTTTTAATATTTTTCATTTCTGTAAGACGCCCGGAGTCCTTCGGGATTGGGCGGCCTAAAAATCAATAAATGAAATGGAATGGAATGGAATGGAATAGATTATCTTCACAGGGGCTGATCCCCCACTAGGGGGATCTAGCATTGTCCTTCAAGAAATCACTCTTGCTTACCAGAATGACCTTGCCTATAGTACATAGAACTGGGGTCTACAAAGAAACCCACCACAGAGAAAGACAAGAATATCATGGAGATCCTTCACTAATCTTCCCACAAATGGAATGTTTGGATAGATGATCTTGACGATTACTTCACACAGACAAAAACACTCTTGCTTACCAGAATGATGGTGCCTATAGTATGGAAGGTCTACAAAGAAACCCACCAAGAGAAAGAGAAGACAACCATGGAGGTCCATCACTAATGCTCCCACAAATGGAATAGATGATCTTCACGGGGGCTGATCCCCCACTAGCCTAGCGTTGTCCTTCAAGAAATCACTCTTGCTTACCAGAATGGGCAGCTCGTTGGTGAAGAGGAGCTCTACCAGCCGAGAGAGGACTCCGGCCTCCAACACCACCTGGATGCGATGGTTGGAGCCTTCGGTCAAGTAGGACATGGCCCAACAGGTGTCCGAGATAATGTCCTTGTCTTGGTGTTGCAGGAGGCAAGTGAGGGTGGGAAGCACCTGCCTCACAGCGTCCAGGGGAGGGTGGGGGTTCTTGTTTCTGCAAAGGTTGGAGAGGGTCCATGTGATGTTCCTCAGGAAGCCCACCTGAGAAATTAAGAGGATGTTTGTTATCAGATCAGATCAAATCAAGAGAACTTAAGGAACCCCAGGGGGCAGACTTTCTACATACCGGAGTAGAAGGCGTCACCAGTGAAAGAATTGGTGGAATTACACCGTAGCTGATCAAAGTATCTCGGTAGACAGGTCCGTCCCCTACACGAAATAGGGATGGGAAGGAGAATTGTACTTTTGACAAAAAAAAATAGCAATAGCAATAGCAGTTAGACTTATATACCGCTTCATAGGGCTTTCAGCCCTCTCTAAGCGGTTTACAGAGTCAGCATATTGCCCCCAACAACAATCCGGGTCCTCATTTTACCTACCTCGGAAGGATGGAAGGCTGAGTCAACCCTGAGCCGGTGAGATTTGAACAGCCGAACTGCAGAACTTCAGTCAGCTGAAGTAGCCTGCAGTGCTGCATTTAACCACTGCGCCACCTCGGCTCTCAACAACGCCAGGTAGTCAATTTACAACAGTTCATTTAGCAACCGTTCCAAGTTACGACAGCACTGGAAAAAGTGACTTAGGACAGTGGCAGCGTCCCCAAGGTCCCATGATCAAAATTCAGATCCTTGGGCCACTGGCTCACATTTACGACAGTCCCGGGGGTCACCTGTTCCCCCTTTTGCGACCGTCTGACAAGCAAAATCGATGCAGATTCAGAATCATTTCATCACCACGTTATTAACTTCACAAATGTGAACGATTCATTTTAACAGCGGTGGCAAGAAAAGTAAAGGGAAGCCAAGTCACTTAACAAACGTTTCACGTAGCAACCTAAAACTTTGGGCGCGACTGTGGTTGTAACTCGAGAACTACCCGTATCTTGGAACTATATACCAGCTCAGATAGGTTGGTCACACCCAAGCCTCCCAGCCGCCACCCTCTTTGCATACCAGCTCTCAAAGAGGCCAGAAGCTGGCTGCAGGCCGTTAAAAAGTCCTCCAGTCGGCAAAAATGCGGTTGCCTTCGCTTGCAAGGCGATGGGATGCGCATGTGTGAAGATGATGGTGGCGAAGGCAGCCGCTTTTTCGCTGTCGGGGGGGGGGGGGAATTTTCAGTGGCCTGCAGCCAGCCGCCGGCCTCTTTGAGAGCCGGTATTCAAAGAGGCAACGCAAGCAAGTAGCAATAGCAATAGCAGTTAGACTTATATACCGCTTCGTAGGGCTTTCAGCCCTCTCTAAGCAGTTTACAGAGTCAGCATATCGCCCCCACAGTCTGGGTCCTCATTTCACCCACCTCGGAAGGATGGAAGGCTGAGTCAACCTTGAGCCGGTGAGATTAGAACCGCTGAACTGCAGATAACAGTCAGCTGAAGTGGCCTGCAGTACTGCACCCTAACCACTGCGCCACCTCGGCTCTTGGTGACCAGATGGGCAGGGTGAGCAACCAGCAACAGGAGGATCGGTTCAGGGCGTGGCCAGCCAGCCATTGCTACCGGTTCTCCGAACTGGGCAAAATTTCTACCACTGGTTCGGGCGAAACCGGTGCGAAACAGCTGAATACCCCTTTTGGTTGGGTTCCTACAGATGGACATTGTTGTGGTATCAAAGAAGCCATTGGTCTCTTCTCCAATAAGATAAAAGTCCATTGGGCAGAAGATAAAAATCGAGCCTCAAGGTTCGATTATTGCAATGCGCTCTACATGGGACTTCCCTTGAAAAGCGTTCGGAGACTACAGCTAGTCCAGAATGCAGCCGCGCGAGCGATATTGGGTGTACCGAGATACACCCATATTACACCTGTCCTCCGCGAGCTGCACTGGCTGCCAATTGGTCTCCGGACGCAATTCAAGGTGTCGGTTATTACCTTTAAAGCCCTACATGGCTTAGGACCAGCCTATCTGCGATACCGCCTACTGCCATACACCTCCCAACGGCCGATAAGATCCCACAGGGTGGGCCTCCTTCGGATACCGTCAGCCGGACAGTGTCAGCCGGCCGTCCCCCGGAGGAGAGCCTTCTCTGTGGCTGCTCCGACCCTGTGGAATCAGCTACCCCTAGAGGTCCGGACCTTACCCACTCTCATGGCTTTCAGGAAAGCCGTTAAAACCTGGCTGTTCCGGCAGGCCTGGGGCTGTTGGCGTTAGTGTTAAGGTCCAGCCCCGATTAGAACATATGTGTGTTGTGAATTTCAAACTATTTTTTTTACTTATTTTGCTTTTCTTTTTTTCTTCATTCGTTGTAAGCCGCCCGGACTCCTCCGGGATTGGGCGGCCTATAAATTTAGGTTCCACCACAAAACCACGGATGACAAAATCGCGGACGACAAAATCGCGGTCGACAAAATCGCTCATTTAACGTCATCACAGCGCGACGATAACATCGTGCTGTGATCGAAAAATGTAAAAATAAAGCAAAAACCTTACCCTAACCCCCCCAAACCTAACCCTAAACCTAACCCTAAACCTAACCCTAAACCTAACCCTAAACCTAACCCTAAACCTAACCCTAAACCTAACCCTAAACCTAACCCTTAACCTAACCCTAAATCTAACCCTAAACCTAACCATTAACGTAACGCTAAACCTAACGCTAAACCTTAACCTAACGCTAAACGTAACCCTAACGCTGTAAACCTAACCCTAACCCTTAACCTAACCCTAACCCTTAACCTAACGCTTACCTTTATGTGAATCGGCTTGCTGTAATTTAATTTTTATTTCAATTTTTCGATCTTTTTCGTCGCGTTGTGATGACGTCACATGCGCGATTTCGTCGACCGCGCTTTTGTGGAACGCGCTTTTGACGGGTCACGATAAATTTAATAAATGAAAATGAAATGAAATAGGGAAGCCATTCCTTCACCCTAATCCACTCATAAATAAGAGCCAAGATACACCTGTTCCGTCTCCATGAATCTGGAACCGACATGCCTCAGAATGTAAAGCCAGCCCCCACCACTTACCGGCGATGTTGCCGAGTGCCCACACTGACTGCTCACAGATGTGCATGTGCGGAGAAGACAGAAGGACAACCAAGCCCTGAATGCCATTGGCATCTACCACAGCTTTGGTATGCGCAGAGCTTCCCGAGGCAACGTTGGTGAGCGCCCAGGCGGACTCGAACTGCAGGTTGGGCGTATCGTGATAATATAGGAACTCCACCAGTTTAGGAATGATTCCAGATTCAATGACTTGGTTGGTGGGTGGGTTCTTCTGCCTGGATAGCATCTTCCTGTTGGGAGAGAAACAAGGGTGACCCTTTAAGGTGGCCTCGCCCTTCTGGAAGGGGCCACAACAACAAGTGGCATATCTCAAGTGGCCTCTAAAATAACTGAGGCACCTTCAACATTTGAAGGTCGGTTCAGAAGCAAGTTGACTATGCGTTGCCCATATCTGTGGTGGGATTCCCAATAGGCAGTAGGGTTCTTAGAGGCAAGAGAACATGGGGATTGACAGCTTAGGCCATCTTTCATGTTGGCTCACTCTATCATGACCGTACCAATCATCTTTAGATGGGATTGATGGTCCTGCAGCCATATGCTATCTGTTGAGCTTCTCTAGAAACCTAGTGCTATGGTTTTCCCAGTTGCAATAGGTGGCTGTGGAAGATGGACCACAAGGAAGGCTGAGCGCCAAAGAATGGAGGCCTTTGAACTCTGGTGCTGGAGAAGACTCCTGCATTGAGTCCCTTGGACTGCAAGGCCATCCAACCGGTCAGTCCTAGAGGAGATCCACCCTGACTGCTCTTTAGAAGGCCAGATCTTGAAGAGGAAACTCAAAGACTTTGGCCACCTAAGGAGAAGGAAGGACTCCCTGGAGAAGAGCCTCACTATGGGAACGATGGAGGGCAAAAGAAGAAGGAATGCAATGCCATCCAATGGGTCAGTCCTAGAGGAGATCTACCCTGACTGCTCTTTAGAAGGCCAGATCTTGAAGAGGAAACTCAAAGACTTTGGCCACCTGATGAGAAGGAAGAAGGACTCCCTGGAGAAGAGCCTCATGCTGGGAACGATGGAGGGCAAAAGAAGAAAGGGACAGCAGAGAATGAGGTGGCTGGATGGAGTCACCAAAGCAGTCGGCATGAGCTTCAATGGACTCCAGAGGTTGGTAGAGGAAAAGGAAGGCCTGGAGGAACGTTGTCCATGGGGTCGCGATGGGTCGGACACGGCTTCGCAACTAACAACAAAGAAACCTAGTGGCCTCCATTGACTGGAGCTGGTTTGGTCTCCTGTTCTTCTCCTCTGCCAAAGAACTAACCCAGGTGGTTAACTAACCAATGGCAACTGAGATTCATTGATGGGGGACACAACTTATGGCTTCAACATACCTGACTGCTTGGGCCGCCTTCAGCTGAAGAAATACATCATCCGACTGGATCAGCTCAACTATATCTATCAAAGAAATCTGAGTCACCTGCAAAAAGCAAAAAGATTGTCAGACCACCACCAAAAAGAGGTCATCAGGATGCAGATCCTTCTGGCCATGCCAGGTATTGAACTACAAACAGCCAAGAACTTCATCTTCCGGTCAATACATGGCTTACACTTATTCAACACTAAGCCTCAAATAACCCATATCATAGTTTAGCATGCCACATGAACCAAGCATGATAAAGTCCTCAGACCTTGTTAATGGTCTGTTTCTGCTTTCTTTACACACCTGTTGTGGGCCATCAGTGGAACAAACCCTTTTGAGTGATACGGTTAATTGTCCATGAGAAAGAAAGGTGCAGCTAATTCCTACCAAAAGTTTGTCATTCTATTATATGTTGTGGGCCACCAGCGGCCAGCAGAGCTGGCAGCAGATTCGGACAGTGAGGAGGTTGGGGAGGAAGATGGGCCAGTCCTAGAGTCTGGGGAAGGCTCTGAGGAGGGCTCTGTGTCGGAGGCAGAGAGGGGGCCAGGGCCGTATGCCAGTTATCAGCTGCCTTCAGAGTCAGATATCAGTGAGGCAGAAGAGCAGCTGGAGCCTGTTCCCAGTGTGCACATGGGCAGAGTTGCCAGGCGAAAGGAACAGCTAAAGAACAGAGGTCGACTTGGGAGTAAGGCCACAGGTGGACGATGAATGGCCCCTCCCAGAGGAAATAAAAGAGGAGCGAAAGGGGAGTGGAGTTTGCAGGGGACAATTAGTTCGCTTCATTGGTTCGTGACTCTCCGAGGCTCCTTGCCAAGTTCTGCAGATATCGACCTGGCAGCTCTCCAAGCCAGATGAGGTCTGTGACTGTAAATCCTCCCTCGAAAGACTTTGCTGGATGTGAAGGAGCAGAATTCACAGTCAATTAATAAAAGGTTTTTTTGTTGGGACCAGGAGTTTGCTTCATGCTCTTGGGAAGCCTCGGTCAGAACAACACTTCTCCAAAACTCTCATGCTCACAGTCAACAGCTGTGAACAGTCCTACATATATACAGAGATATGGAAGAGGGCCTTATAAAAACCAGGCTCCATCCAGATGCGTGAGAATTACAGATGCAGGATTCACAAGCGATACGAGTGAAATTTGGATTTCTGAACCTTGCAATCCTGAGAAATTTAGACAGCATGGGTTGGAAAAGCTGCTACAGAAAATGAAATTGGCAACTAGATGCAATATATTCTCCAACTAAGATCTACAGGAGGAGGTTAAAAATGAGCTTTACAAGGGAGCCCTTCTCCTCATCACACTACTACCACCACCCACCCACGCATACCACGTTCTTCTTGTCTTTCTCGGGAGACGGGCTGGCTTCAGCCTCAAAGCAGATGTTCCTTCGCTTCAAAATCTGTTCATCTTTCCGTGCTTTGCGAAGTTCAACTCTCACTTCAATTTTTCGTCTACGGATTTCCTACCAAGGAAGAGCGTGGAGCGTTACCGGTTTTAGCACAGCCAATTATGAGCCGTACGATTGGAAGTGCAGGGAACAAGAGGATTTGGGGAGTATCAGGGTTCAAGATCAAATGTCCCTGGGCAAAAAACAATTCTTACCTGCCACTATCAAACTTCAGAGGACGGACGGACAAGAGTGGCTAGAGGCTTCACCCACTTCGTGTTATTGTCTGGGTGGCTGATGGCTTGAGGACTCTCCTGCTGACTTGTTGCCCTCCTAATCTTTTGAATGTTGGGCCTTGATTTTCATCTGGATGTTTTAAATTCTCTTTTTAATCCCAAATGTGCTTTTCCAAAAAGCCACTGGACTTTCTTGGGTTTTTTTCCTCAAAAACATTTAGCTTCTCATCCAGGAAGAAGAACTTGTTCTGACCGAGGCTTCCCAAGAGCCTGAAGCCAACTCCTGGTCCCGACAAAAACCCCTTTTATTAATTGACTGTGAATTCTGCTCCTTCATATCCAACAAAGTCTTTCGAGGGAGGATTTACAGTCACAGACCTTCTCTGGCTTGGAGAGCTGCCAGGTTGATATCTGCAAAACCTGGCAAGGAGTCTCGGAGAGTCACCAACCAATTAAGCAAATTAATTGTCCCCTGCAAACTCCACTCCCCTTTCGCTCCTCTTTTATTTCCTCTGGGAGGGGCCATTCATCCTCCACCTGTGGCCTTACTCCCAAGTCGACCCCTGTTCTTTAGCTGTTCCCTTCATGTGGCAACTCTGAGCATGCGTACACTGGGAACAGGCTCCAGCTGTTCATCTGCCCCACTGATGTCTGACTCTGAAGGCAGCTGATAACTGGCATACGGCCCTGGCCCCCTCTCTGCCTCTGACACAGAGCCCTCATCAGAGCCTTCCCCAGACTCCAGGACTCCTGGCCCATGTTCCTTCCCAACCCTCCTCACTGTCCGAATCTGCTGCCAGCTCCATTGGCCGCTGGTGGGCCACAACAGAACTGAAGAAGCTTCTTGGATGAGAAACGAAATGTTTTCAGGGGAAAAAAAACCCAAAAGTCCAGTTGCCTTTTGGGAAAGCAACTTTGGGACAACCATGATTGGACGATGAAGATTCTCCACAGACATTTGGTTTTTAACATCTCTCTTACATTCCTGTATCTCGATTTGGCTTTATTAGGCAGTTATTTAGCCGAGATAGGCTGTGACCCATCAAAACCGCGGTCCACTAAAGCGCGCCCAATTAAAGCGCGTACCTGACGTCATCAGCAGCGCGACAAATATGACCGCGGAGAAAAAAGGGCGCTTTAAAAAGCACTTTTAAAGCAAGCCGATTCACATAAAGGTAAGGGTTAGGTTTAGGGTTAGGGTTAGGGTTAGGTTAAGGGTTAGGGTTAGGGTTACGTTAAGCGTTAGGTTTAGGGTTAGGTTAAGGGTTAGCGTTAGGTTTAGCGTTGGGTTAAGGGTTAGGTTTAGGGTTAGGCTTAGGGTTAGGTTTAGGGTTAGGTTTAGGGTTAGGTTAAGGGTTAGGCTTAGGGTTAGGTTTAGGGTTAGGTTTAGGGTTAGGTTTAGGATTAGGTTAAGGGTTAGGCTTAGGGTTAGGCTTAGGGTTAGGTTTAGGGTTAGGTTTGGGGGGGTTAGGTTTAGATTTACGCGTTAATTTTAAGTTTACCGCTCACAGCGTGCTGTTTTCGTCACGCTGTGATGACGTCATGTACGCGCTTTCGTCGAGTGCGCTTTAGTCTACCGCGGTTTTGTGGTGGAACCAAGATAGGCAGGGTAGAAATTTACTAAATAAATATCCCTTCACTTTCTGCCGTTTTATTTTACAAAATTGTGCATTTTTTAAAAAACCGTCAAGGAAAGCTACAGAATGAACACAGTCTCTGAACAGAAGCGTCCTTTACACCAGGGTGGATCAGATCCTTCTCTGAAATTACAGCTCCAGGTTGTAAGTGCAACCTCTGGAGACCATCACCTTTGTCCCCCTCGGTTCCTGAGTAACCACTCAGGGTTTCCTAAGTACTTACTGCAACATTTTTGCCTTTGTTTTTGAACTTCTTCATGCGGCCATCTTGCTCGTTTGTGGGAGGCATGGTGTGCGTTCTGCAAAGCCGAGACAGGTGTTGGCCAGGTACGTCTCCTTACACCTAGGTGGACAGAAAAAATATTTGACTCTGGAGATCCTCTGCCTGGAATCCACACCGCATATCGGACATTAATACGATCGAGCGAGTCCAGAGGTATTTCACGAGAAGAGTCCTCCACTCCTCTGCTCGCAATAGAATCCCTTATGCCACCAGGCTCGAAATTTTGGGATTGGACAATTTGGAACAGAGGTGGGTTCCTACCAGTTCGCACCTATTCGGTAGAACCGGTTCGTCAAATCTACCGAACCGGTTAGGTTCCACCAGTGGACCCGGAAAGCAGGTCACACCTACAGAAGAGGTTCCAAACATTTTTTGAAACCCACCACTGGTCCTTGGATATGATTATTCTACACTATCATGCTCCTATTTATAAAACTCAGTGCCTCTGTGAAAGGTAAGGATGACTTCTGCGTTTGTGGTGCAATCAGAACATTGCGTGTGTTGAAGTTGTTTTAACGCAAACCAAAGATGCCTTTTAAAAAACAAGTTTGCATCCTATTCTTATGCATGCCAGTGCTGTGTGGGAGGTAATTTAAGGTGGTTCTGACAAGTGTCGTCGGCATCTTCATATCCGGTCACATGGGCGGCAAGCCACTCCCATCCGGTCACATGGGTGGTAAGCCACTCCCACAAAGGAGGCCACACCCACAGAGTAGGTTCGAACAATTTTTGAAACCCACCACTGATTTGGAATTACGTCCCTTACGGTCTAAACCTAATTGTAGTACACAAAATTGTCTGCTACAACATCCTACCTGTCAATGTCTACTCCAGCTTCAACCGCAATAATACTCGGGCAAACAATAGATACAAACTCAAGGTAAACCGCTCCAAACTCGATTGCAGAAAACACGACTTCAGCAACAGAGGGGTCAACGCCTGGAATGCTCTACCTGACTCTGTTGTTGCATCCTCAAACCCCCCAGAGCTTCAACCTCAAACTGTCTACCGTGGACCTCACCCCATTCCTAAGAGGTCCGTAAAGGGGGCCTGCATAAGTGCACCAGCATACCTTCCATCCAGAGGTGGGTTCCTACCAGTTCACACCAGTTCGGTAGAACTGGTTCGTCAAATCTACCGAACCGGTTAGAAGAGGTTCCACCAGTGGACCCAGAAAGCAGGCCACACCTACAGAAGAGGTTCCAAAATTTTTTTGAAACCCACCACTGACAAACACAAACAGACAGACAGACAGACAGACAGACAGACAGACAGACAGACAGACTCACAAAGAGAGAGAAAGAAAGAAAGGAAGAAAGAAAGAAATAAAAAAGAAAAAAGAAAGAAAAAGAGAGAGAGATGAAAGGAAAAAAGGGAAAAGGGACAGAGAGATAAAAGGAAGGAAAGAGAGAGAGAGAGAGAAAACACATGGCTGGCAAACCACTCCCACCAGGTCACATGGCCGGCAAGCCACTCCCACAAAGGAGGCCACACCCACAGAGTAGGTTCGAAATTTTTTTGAAACCCACCACTGCTTCCATCCCTGTCCTACTCTCCCCATTAATTTGTACTCATTTTTTTCATTCATATCCATGTTCATACTTACACCTGCTATCTTGTACACGTTTGACGAACTAATAAATAAAAAAAAGAAAATAAACTTCACCCGCCAGTGCAATCTGTTCCTTTTGCGCCAATAGGATTCTCCTAATGGATTTGATAGCATTTATAATTCACCCCAAATTCATTTTTTTAATGGAAGAGGGAAAAGGGTGTGGTGTTTTTTTTTTTGCTTTGCAAGATGCCGCAAATTTAGTTTTGGGTTGAGACCAAGGTTGCCTTGGTCAAGGCAGAGAAAGGAGATTTTAAAAGGCGGAACAGTTTCAAACTCATTAGTTTAGTTTCAGGCTGAACTGGTAGCACCTTGGGGAAAAATAATTTCTAGCTGCAGAAATTACTTTAAAACCTACTCGGGTGTTGTACTAGCATTTAAACAAGTCAGTTACAAGGTCTATTAGCGAGAAACTAAGTTTCCTTAATTTTTCACCTTTTAAAAATATTTCATTTTAAATGCAAATACAAACATAGTTAATATAAAAAAAAAGAAAGAAAAAGGAAGCTGGAATATTTGTTTATTACAGAGCAGCACCAGAGGCCTTTTTTCCTCCCTTATACTTCTCCATCTATAACAACTTAAAAATATACAATATATTCCATATATTGTGCCCTTATCCCCTCCAAAACAACATATATTCTTGAGTAGTTTTTTTTCCTTTTGCCTTCCACCAACACTGATTTTATAAAACCCTCCCATATTTCATTATAATTGTTGGCCTTGACCATAGCTTTTTTTGAATTTATTTTTGGCTGTTAATTTATCATTTGTTGCCATACTCCAAATTTCATTATATCACTCATTTCTTTGAACTTCCCAATTTCGCCCTCAACATTTAACCATCACTAATCTAGCTGCCATTATCAAATTTAAAATCAATTCCGTTTTTGTTTCATTTATATATCCCATTTTTCACCAGCAACTGCATTGCAATTCTTGGTGGCATGTCTAAATTTACATCCAAAAGGGGTCTAATTTCTCTAAACACCATGTCCCACAATCGTTGTGCACTATCACAATCCCACCACACACATTTATATGTTCCAACCTCTTTCTTGCACCTCCAAATTTGTTTGTATATTTACCATCTATTTGATTTAATTTACGTGGCGTTAGGTACCACTTCCATATCACTTTAATTTTTCACCTTGAGCAGGTGAGTTTTCCTTTAACGTGTTTGGTAAAGCCAGGCTTCCTAATTATTGCATACTTTACTCCAAAGCTTCATGCATGGGTTAATTATGGGTTAATTATTAATTATGGGTTAACTTAACATTCAAGAGCCAGTTTCATCTAGTAGTTTAAAGCAGGGGTCTCCAACCTTGGCAACTTTAAGACTTGTGGACTTCAACTCCCAAAGTTCCTCAGTCAGCTTTGCTTTGCTGGCCGAGGAACTCTGGGAGTTGAAGTCCACAAGTCTTAAAGTTGCCAAGGTTGGAGACCCCTGGACTTTAAAATACCAGGCTCCAAAATGGGAGACCATGAGTTCTAATCCTACTTGGCAAGAAAACCGGCTGTGGGACTTTGGGCTAGTCTTTCTCTCTCTTTCACAGACCAGCCTACCTCACAGGGCTGTTGTGGAGGGAAAGAGGAGGAGGCAGGTGTATTAAGTACATTTGCACCTTAAGCTCTTTAGAAAAATACAGGTGGGATAGAAATAAAAACCGTAATAACCCAGGTTAAGCATGCAGCTTTAACACAGCCACTGAGGGTTTTAAAAAAAACCCTCAGAATTTATACAAACCAAACCTTCATTTAATTGTTATTTTTACTGCGTAACCTTTGCAGAAGAAGAAAAAAATCCAGAATGAATAACATGTCTCGGACATAAAATTGAATATATTTATAAACTTAAGGTGCCTCTGTTCCTTGTGCACAATAAATTAAAAAGCATGCAAAGAAAAACCAAATTACGCCCCAGCTACTCACTGTTTCCGTGTACAAAATGCTTTTACCAGCTGCAGCCGCCCTGAAAGACACTTAAATTTCCCGGGAAATGGGGGCAATCACCCATCCTCGTCTTTTGATTGGTTCCCACTTCCAAGCAGCCACGCCCCTTTTCAGGATTCTGTGCTTAACGAGCCTCAAGGCACCGAACTGCGGGCGAGTGGCTTCCCACTGCGCCTGCGCAGGACTGATTTCTTATTATTTCTTTTTTCTGCACGTGTGAATGGTTGCTTCTCAAGCCCGTGATGACGGGCGGTGGTTAAAAAGTTGCGGAGCAGCGTTGATTGGCGTGGTCACCTGGAAGAAATCTCGTTTAAGTGCATTAGGGCTTACTTCAGAGTAGGAAGCACCCCCCCCCCCCTTAAAGGTTTGAATCCCCTTATAGAGTTCTTCATTGGCCAAGTGGGATTGGACACACAAGGAATTTGTCTTTGGTGCATCTGCTCTCGGTGTACATAGCAATAGCAATAGCAGTTAGACTTATATACCGCTTCATAGGGCTTTCAGCCCTCTCTAAGCGGTTTACAGAGTCAGCATATTGCCCCCAACAACAATCCGGGTCCTCATTTTACCCACCTCGGAAGGATGGAAGGCTGAGTCAACCCTGAGCCGGTGAGATTTGAACAGCCGAACTGCAGAACTGCAGTCAGCTGAAGTAGCCTGCAGTGCTGCATTTAACCACTGCGCCACCTCGGCTCTTTTGCAGCTCAGGGTTGCAAATGAGGTGTCTTGGTGGTTTTCTTGCAGGCCTTTCATGACCCAACTAGGGAACATCATCAGTGCTGGAAGGAAGTGGAGTTTGTGGAGAGGAGCAGGAAGCAGGTCAGGAGGAGGAGGAGGAGGAGGAGGGCTGTGGGGTCCTTGGTGCTCTCTGAGCTTGGTGGTTTTCTTCCAGACGTTTTGTGATCCAACTAGATTAAATCATCAGTGTTAGTACTTGCCAAGCACTGATGATGTTACTTAGTTGGGTCATGAAACATCGGCAAGAAAACAACTGAGCTCAGAAAGCACCAAGGACTCCTGTATTAACTTTTATCTCTCAGCAAAATTATTTTAAAACGTTTTATTCATAAGCATTTTTAATACAATATATTTTCGGGGTCTACCGTTTACAAAAAAGGAAGACCAGTAAAATAATAATAGATATTAACACATAAACTAATAATAGTAATAATAATAATAATATAACACATGTATTAATGGCAATAATACTATAACCAAGTAGTTTTAACTAAGTTTCTTTTTACATTGACTTACTTAACATTTATGTTACTTGTAATGATGGCAGTCATAAACTACTTTTAATACAAACATTCATAGTCTTTCTTTCTCTAATTTCCGCTTCTTGTCTCTAACCGCTCATAAAACCTATCCCAAACCAAATAATATTCTGTGTCTTCCTTATCTTTTATTTTTAAAGTTACCCTGGCTTTGAATGACTTGTACCCGAGTCGCAGCTGATTTGGGGAATCCCTGTTTCCATGCAAGCCTCAATAACTGGCTGAATTGGTGAAACCAGGATCTGGTTCATGGTGAGTCAGCAAGGGGTGTGAACAGGTGTTTCAAACAAGCCTCCAGCCTGGTACGTGTCAAGGAGGGCACTGTGGTTCTTCGAGGTGCCAAGTGGCCTTCTCTGGAAATAGGTTCAGAAGAGCGATTTTTAAAAAGGAAAAAAAAATGGTATCCTTCCATCAACTCGGATTCATTTCTTTTCCAGATCATCATCTGTTTTTTTCTGCAAATTATAACCATACACTGTTGTCGGGGCAGTTCCAGATTTTCTTAGCATGGATCAGCCATCTCTCAAAATAGATATTTAGATAAGTGTTGTGTCCTTCTTTGGACCAAACCGCAGCTCAGTCTGGGAATCCGGCGGGAATACTACGAACGGGTAGCAACAGCTGGGAATGATCTTGCCCCATCAAAATAGAAGCCTCTGCCTTCCTCGGTATTTGTTTAGGGGCTAAGAAAGCACCTGCCAAGGAGACAAGCCCAGCCAGATCCCCCCCCCAACTTTCGCTCAGCCTGGACCTTAAGGAGGAAGGAGGGGAAATTGCGGGGGGGGGGGACTTTTGGGGGAGAAGGAAGGGAGAGGATGGAAAGGAAAGGAAAAGAGGAAGGATAGAAGACGATGGAAAAGGAAGGAAAGAAAAGAAGAAGGAAGAAGGAGGGAAAAGAGGAAAGGGAGAAGGAAGGACAATGCAAAAAAGGAAAAGGAAGAAAAAAGGGGGAAGGTGATAGAAAAGAAAAAGGAAAGAAGGGAAAAGAAGGACGGAAAAGAGGGAAGGGGAAAAGCAAAGCAAAGGAGGAAGAAGATGGAAAAGGAAGGAAAGAAGGAAGAAGGAGGGAAAAGGGGAAAGGAAAGGGAGAAGGAAGGACAATGAAAAAAGGAAAAGGAAGAAAAAAGGGGGAAGGTGATGGAAAAGAAAAAGGAAAGAAGAGAAAAGAAGGAAGGAAAAGCAGGAAGGGGAAAAGCAAAGCAAAGGAGGAAGAAGATGGAAAAGGAAGAAAAGAAGGAAGAAGGAGGGGAAAGAGGAAAGGAAAGGGAGAAGGAAGGGCAATGCAAAAAAGGAAAATGAAGAAAAAAGGAGGAAGGTGATAGAAAAGAAAAAGGAAAGAAGGGAAAAGAAGGACGGAAAAGCAGGAAGGGGGAAAGCAAAGCAAAAGAGGAAGAAGATGGAAAAGGAAGAAAAGGAGGAAGAAGGAGGGAAAAGAGGAAAGGAAAGGGAGAAGGAAGGACAATGAAAAAAAGGAAAAGGAAGAAAAAAGGAGGAAGGTGATGGAAAAGATTTAGGAAAAAAGGGAAAAGAAGGAAGGAAAAGCAGGAAGGAGCAAAGCAAAGGAGGAAGGAAGGAAGATGGAAAAGGAAGGAAAAGGAAGGAAAAAAAGAAGGAAGAAAGATGATGGAAGAGAGAGAGAAAGAGAGGAGTGGGGGAGAGAGAAATTTAGGATTTTGCTCTCCTGCTACTCAGTCCTCTTTCACCTTGCCTGCCACGTGCCTTCCAACCACTCCAGAATAGTTCACAGTAACAACATCATAACACAAAGTAAATATTAACTGTTCTCCCATGCTAAATAAATATTAATTCTCTGCGCCTTGGAGAATTGTTTAGGTGGGGTCTGGCTGATTTCCTGGCCTTTTAAGAATGACCCAGAGCAGGTCTCTGTTTTCAACCTTTCTCTCTTTCCCACAAATTGTCCTCTCCGGTTGCACCCATTCATCTGAGGTCAGCCCCATGGAGTTCAAGGAGACCTTTGAGTAGAACCGCATAGTCAGCCAGTGTTTCTGTCTTCACCTTGGTAACTCTACGGGGTGTGGACTTCCAACTCCCAGAATTCCCCAACCAGAATTACAGAACACAAAAATACACTAGGTCTCACAATCCCACTCTTGGGGCTGGAAAGTTATGTTTTATGGGTTTTTTTTTTAACTACTAAACCCACCTGCTTATCTGACAGGCCCAAACTGGGGGAAGAGGTATAGCAATAGCAATAGCAGTTAAGACTTATATACCGCTTCATAGGGCTTTCAGCCCTCTCTAAGCGGTTATCAGAGTCAGCATATTGCCTGCAACAACAATCCGGGTCCTCATTTTACCCACCTCGGAAGGCTGGAAGGCTGAGGCAATAGCAATAGCAATAGCAATAGCAGTTAGACTTATATACCGCTTCATAGGGCTTTCAGCCCTCTCTAAGCGGTTTACAGAGTCAGCATATCGCCCCCCACAGTCTGGGTCCTCATTTCACCCACCTCGGAAGGATGGAAGGCTGAATCAATAGCAATAGCAATAGCAGTTAAGACTTATATACTGTTTCATAGGGCTTTCAGCCCTCTCTAAGCGGTTTACAGAGTCAGCATATCGCCCCCAACAACAATCCGGGTCCTCATTTTACCCACCTCGGAAGGATGGAAGGCTGAGTCAATAGCAATAGCAATAGCAGTTAGACTTATATTCCGCTTCATAGGGCTTTCAGCCCTCTCTAAGCGGTTTACAGAGTCAGCATATTGCCCCCACAGTCTGGGTCCCCATTTCACCCACCTCGGAAGGATGGAAGGCTGAGTCAACCTTGAGCCGGTGAGATTTGAACAGCCGAACTGCAGAACTGCAGTCAGCTGAAGTAGCCTGCAGTGCTGCATTTAACCACTGCGCCACCTCGGCTCTGTATATACAGTAGAATAGAATAGAATAGAATAGAATAGAATAGAATAGAATAACAGAGTTGGAAGGGACCTTGGAGGTCTTCTAGTCCAACCCCCTGCTTAGGCAGGAAACCCTACACCACTTCAGACAAAGGGTTATCCAACTTCTTAAAAACTTCCAGTGTTGGAGCATTCTTCAACTTCTGGAGGCAAGTTGTTTCACTGATTCATTGTTCTCATTGTCAGGAAATTCCTCCTTAGTTCTAGGTTG